>NC_064855.1:25585816-25885816 GCF_024139225.1 Suncus etruscus
CTGGGCTCCAAAGCAATTTAAGTAAATGATATCGGCGCATCACTTCTAACAAGATGACACTGAGCAGACAGTGAGCTTAAGGTCTTACATTTAGCACAAATATAAAATATTATGTATTCATGATGGGTGAGATGATGTTTAATGGGAACATAAGAAACAAATAATGACACGCTTAAAGATACCGGATGTCAAAAGTGCAATCAGAATAAAAATGAAGCTGGGAGTCTGCCCCCAAATCATTAGAGATTCTTAAAAAGGTACCGGCCTTTTCTGACCTGACCATGCCTGGAACATGCTGTCTGTCGAAGAGGGTTCATGTTCAATGTCATTAAATACTGCATAGTTAAAGAAAAGACAAGGAATTAGAGATGATATTTCAACTAAAATCACATATTGTTTCACAAGCAAAAAACAGTAAGAGGAATTGGGGATGTTTATATCAGGCAAAAAAGTGGGAGCTTCCCCCTTGAAGTATATGGGAAGCTACATTGGGTTCATATGTAACTAGGCAGTAGAGTACTTGCCTTCCAAGCATGAGGCCCTAGGTTCACTCTTTGACACCACATGTAAAAAATAAATATTGAAAGGCTAATTAGGGGCAAGTTTCTTTTCCTTTTATAAACCTGTGTGGTCAAAAGAGGAAAAAACTTAGAACACTATGCAAAACTTCTAAGATGATGCATTTTGGAAAATAATGTACAAACACTAAGATATCTGCAAAGAAATGTCATTCTGTTCAGTTCACGTTCATGCCTCACTGAAAGTGCTCAATGACAAGGTGACAGCCCAGTCAGTACTCAGGGAGTAGGAGGGAGACACTTTGAGAATTGCTTATATGACATGGTTTGAAAACGTCACCTTAGGTCATTTTTATGTCTCTAGTTTTGTCATTCTAAAACTCTAGAACCGTGTCCTCTTAACTGTACCCCCCATGCCATTTACATGTTTCATTAAGAAACACAATGTCGGCTTCCAGATTTGGTCCATGTCCAGAGAAATGACCTGTCTGGTTTGATGAGAAAAGAAAAAAGGGGAAGGTTGCCAAAAGGCACTACAGAAAGAAGGCTCATTTGCACTTTACAAAGGGCAATGCCTTTAAAGAGTTGGGAAGTGACTGAGAATCTGGATTTGAGATCAAGGAGTCAAGGTACAGTTTGCATTGGCTCAAAGGTGGGGGGATAGCAGGGAGCCTGGTGATACAGAGGGTGAAATGAACTGAGCCCCCAATTTCATCTGCCTCTGGGGAACAAGACTTCCTACTAAAGTGACAAGGTTGTCATTGTCCCCTAAGGAGAGGTGTCAAGACTTGGTGTCAGTTCTAAAACTATGAATAAAGACCTTTCTACAATCTAGTTTTGATCTCAACTTGTTAGTTGGGGGGGGGGGGAATCTACCCAGTCCTAGGAGCGTTAAGTTCTGTTGTCAAAATCTTTATTCACTCTCCAGCTAGGTAGAAGTAAAAGATGACTAAGAAACTTAAAAGAAAATAAAGGTTCGCAGAGCAATATCTCTCCCCAAGAACATGCCTGAGCAGTGATTGCTACTTTCCTCTCATTGGCTTAACTTGAGTCTCTCAAGTAAGAACACTGGAGTGGAAAATCTATTAATGCAGAGGCCTGGACTGGCTAGAAACACACTGCAGAATGGGGATGCGTGTCCCTGTTTTCTCAACCCTGTAACTCTTCAGCTACTAAAGACATTACAGAGAAGCCAGAAAAGCTCCCTTTTGATTTTTACAAGTGACACCAAGTATCCTGTTACTGCCAGATACAAGGGCCTCGTTTATTTTGGAAAAGGGGTTTAACCCGAGCCACTGCCAAATAGATCTCAACACAGATGTGCGCAGCTAATCCTAGGAAGACTTGAGAAGCCCAATTTCTTTCTGGTCTCCTTGAATTTCTAAAATGACCCAGGTAATGGTGTCTCAAATTCTTCCTCTCTTTGTTGAGAATGATGTGGCCTCACATAAAGATTTTTCCACCACACCCCCCCAATAATTTTTTTTTAATTTTTATTGTGACCAAAGTGCATTACAAATCTTTCACTGCATAATTTATGGTACATAGTGATGATGCCACCAATAATTTTTTCTGTTTCAACTTTCAAGTAAGCAGCTGTCCCTTCCTGAAAAATTCAGCCCTCTAGTCCAGTGTGTGATATTGAAAAACTTTAATGTGGTTTCAATAATCAAATGCATGTTTTATCTCCTAAAACATAAACAGTCTGCTCTAATCCAATGATTTATTTATTTTAAAAATCTAATTGCTTGAATTATTTATTTTGTTAAAACAATTAAACATATGTCTGAATAGATGACAAATGTTAATAAGAGGACCCAAATGCTGAGCTAAGGTCACCTCTATTGAAGACATGCTATTTGCTTGACATCTGTCAAGGCACTTTGCAAATGGTAGCTGATTTAAAGAGCTCAGTAATCCTAGAAGGTGGCACTATTAAGAATCTGATTTTGAGACAAAGAACCAAGGCACTGGTATTTAAAAAAAAAGGCATTAGTGAGTTACTAACCTACTCAGTGATGGAATCATGCATCTTAGTTCAAACAATCCAGTTCTTGAGCTCCTGCGGTCACAAAGTCCCCTCCTTGCCTCCATTTGGCTTCCATTAAAGTTATTCTGACTTTTACTATATGGTCTCAGTTGATCCTCATAAGCTAAGTAATTGCAGACATTTCTGTCAGTTTCCAACTCCTTGATTTTCCTACACTTAACACATTGCATAGGCAACTAAAGGAGCAACAGATTCTTCACAGGGTCCTTTGGGACCTCTGAGATGTGAACACAGTGCTCAGAAGACAGGTTGGTGGAAGTGCTGGACAACTCAACTGCAGCCTCCTGGTCACGAGGTTAACATCTATGTGTGATCTTGCCAGTGGCCTAGTAGGTCACATGGTGCCATGCAGAGACATGGGTTCCTCTAGGGTGCCTTGGGAGCTATAGTCTCCCTGCTTTCCACAAAAGAATGTATCTCCATAGCCATGCAGTCCTCGTTTCACTATTCTCAGTGAGCCTAGCCTTTCCACCCCCACTTCTCCCATCTTTAGATACTACTTCTCCTGCTTTTTGCAGGGGAAATGCTAAGTGCTCCAGAGTTTTGGATGGTCCTTACTACTTTTATCAGAAACCAAAACCCTTCTGGAAGTGTCTAGAAGGAATAACAAGAATAACATATTTTGCTGAGGATGTCTTTTGTCCCCATTAAATTTTCTTCTACTTTTTTTTTCTATTTTACTTTCCTTCCTGAGTCTATTCACTGAAATCTCTTAAGGACTTTCTCATCTCTCAGCACTTCAAGTTCCCCCAAATAATTCCCCTACATTCCAGAACTGACACAGAGGTCATTTTTGGTTTCTATGTAGGGGGGCTTCCAAGAAGGGGTTCCAGTGACAACTTTCTTACTCCTGGTGATACATGTCCTGTCAGGTCTGATGGGACAGTGCTCAAAGTAGTGTTGCTTGGGTGGTTCTGGTTTACCAGGGTCACACCTAGCAAGGCTCAGGGGCACTGCAGTATCTGGATGGAACCCAAGTTCTGGCACATGAAAAACCCCTAACTACTGACATCTGTCCTGACCTTTACTCTGATCTGATTCCAATACCCAAACTATCCCAGATAGGCATGAGCTGGTAATCAAAGGTTCATATCACAACTCAAAACCAGATGAAATGGCAGCCTTCGGTTCAGAGCCAGACCATGAGGGATCTCCTCCTTCATGCTTTTCCTCATGGGACAGCCACCCAGTCAGTGTCTTGAGGGAGACTATAGGAGATTCTAGGAATGTAGAGAACAGTTTTGTGTCTAAATGAGTGAAAGAACCAATTGATCATGTCCACAAATGCTGCTGAAGATTCCTCTCCACCTTTTCCTTGGTGTTGCTGGGCAGGAATGCACCTATTTGTGGGACACTGCAAAATGAGTTGGCTTTTCTAATAACCTATGCAATTTGACTTTACCTTTTTTCCCATCTCACTTCTAGTCCATTTTATTGTGTATTCTCTATTGAGACAATGTAAATGGTTGTTCTCACTATTTTACTCTGTCTCAGCTATTCATCATTGTACAGATGAGTGTTTCTCAACACTTTTCTAGCCATAGCCTCTCTGACCTTATTTTTCGGGAACAATTCCAGCTCCTATCCTGCTTTCTGCCGAATCTCACTCCAGAGTAAGCCAGCTGTGAGAAATGCTTGGGTATCCCTGGGGATATGCATTGAGCAAAGAGCCCCTAACAGTATCCCTAACAGTATGAAGTGCTGGTCACATGGTATGAGCAGCTTGAAACCAGATCCTGGAGCCCACCTTCTGACAGATGGACATTGAGTCAGAGTCACCTGCAAAGCTGCTTCCAAACTTCCATGCCTCAGTGCTGCAGGCACACATGAAGGGAGTGACCATTTACAGAGCAACAGGAGAAGCAGAGAGCTGTAGCCATCCTCAACTACTTCTGCATGGACCAGAAGCAGCCAGAAATCCCTACATGAATGTATTCGCCCACAAAAGAAGTTTTCTAGAACTTCTTTCTCCAAAGAAGGGGTTGAACCATTTTCTTCTCCAGGCCCCAGCCTGCATGCTTGAAGGCCTAGAACCACAGGACTGATCTGCCCAGGACTGAGCCTCTGTGCCTAATCAGCATTATGAGGTTGCCCCTGGCAACAGCTTTGGCAGAAGCAGACTTTCTCTAAGCAGTTTAGAGAGGCCACATCCCTGATAAAAGATTCACATGGAATCCCTGTGTACCCAAGGAAAGGCCATTCCAGGGTTTGAAGATGGGTTTACCTGCTGTGGAATCCATCCAGTTTGGGCCACCTGAGGAAAGGAATGTGTCCTAAGAGCTAAGGGACTCCAGGCGAATGAAGGAACCTCTCTGAGCTTCAGTTCTCCAGTATGGAGCTGGGACCCAAGCTATGTGGCAGGGCTGAGTGGAGATGAAGTGATCGATGTTTCATAATAAATTTTACAAAATACGGTGCTGGACAGATAATAGGAATTGAATAAATCATAGTCCCCATGAATATGAAAGATGCTAAATGAGAGATTAATGTTGGAAAAGGGTTCAATGGTCAGAAACTTTGAGCCCAGGTCTCAGGAGGCATCGAAGAAGCAATTTTTCCTTGAACAAGGAGTTGGAGGAAATGGAGAATCCCCAGTCTTGGGAAATGGCAGAAGCACTGCTAGAGAGGCAGAAAGTACTGTGTGTAAGGAGGAAGGAGAAGAGAAAGCAGAGGATACAGAGCCGGCAAGAAGTGTGCAGCAACATACTGGGGGCGTAGAGGAGGGAGATATGGGATGCATACTGGGAACAGGGGCAGAGGGAGAACAGCACTGGTGGTGGGAATGCTCCTCATTCATTGTCACTATGTACCATAAATGATGCAGTGAAAGATTTGTAATGCACTTTGGTCACAATAAAAATAAAAAAAAAAAAAAGAAGTGTGCAGCAAGAGAGTATTGGAAAGTACTTGATAGGTGCGATTCTTCCACCCCAATCTCCTGACATCTTGGGACAACTACATAAAGCAGCAGGGCTGGGCATACATTTGGGGATGCAACAATCACAGTGCCTACTCCCCACTAGTTGTCAAAGCAGAGGGGAGTTCTCAGTTTCCTATAGCAAAGCCCAGCCTGGGGCAACTTTCCCACCTTGGCTGAAAAGGGTGCTGGGACTCAAAAAGGACCCAGAACCAGCGCTGAGTCCAGTTTAGATGCTGTCCTAGCCTGTACACTTGAAGCCAAGGCTTTTTGCAGCAGAAAGCCAGAGGACCAAGAAAATATCCCACAGAGAGCCTGATGTGAAGTCACAAACTGCTTTCTCTGGTTTGGCCTTGAAGACTGCAGATGCCCTTGTTAGCTCTTCTCACATGAAGGCACCCATGCTCCCCCTCAATCATAGACCATGACAGCGAGTCTCACTAGAGTGAAGGCTAGAAAGTGTCCCGTGCAGAGCAGATCTGGAGAATGCCCAGAATTATGGTGTGTTCCTCCTTGCTTTCTCAATAAGAGTTTTTGGCCCCACTCATGCAGGGATGCAAAACCCCAATGTGCTGTCCTCATAGTAAGAAAGGTGACATCACACTGGACAAAGGTGTCCCTGACTGTGTCCTGTGAAGGTGCCCTCCCTCTGGGGCCTGACAGGACTCCCACTCCCTTAATGCCCTCAATTACCAGCCACCCACCCTCCCCACAGAGGTCGGGACAAAAGGAGGTATGCCAGGGCTGGTGAACACGATTCCAACATCTCCAAGTTGGCAGGGGAGGGCAGGAGGGTGGCAAGGAACTAGACCTTCTGCAGCCCCATCCTGAATAGTCCAGCTACTTCCCCTTCACTGCTTGAATGCAAACCTTTGGCAGTTGGTCATCCTCCAGTGCACCCGGGATGGGGTCACCAAGGGCTGGAACACACTTTCTGAATTGGAGCAGTGGACTGTGAAATAGGAATCCCTGACAGGTCTTAAGTATATCAAGAGAACAGCCCCATTCCTTAATACAGAGCCACTAATAGACATCCAGAAACCTATAAAAGAGACAATTCCTCTATATCATCCTAGTTAAATCAATGTAGTTATATTACCCTCATCATTTTCCCTTTAACGTTTATTACATTTTGCCACAGTAATTTATTTTTTCATATCCATCAGCCGATTAAAGACTTTATTCTGAAGATACACACATATCCTTGTGACCTACTTGAAACTGACCTGAACTGTTGAGGAAAACAAATTTGGAGGGGATGGGGTGACCCTTCTCTCTCTGTCTCTCTCCCCTCCTCTTCCTCTGTTTTCCCTCTCTCCCATTATGCCTTTTCTCTCTCCCTCTAGTACCCAGTCACCCTCCTCTCTGCTTTTCTCTGTTCCCTTTCCCTTCCTCACTTCTCCCACTCTTCCTCTCCCTTGGGCTTCCTCTATTCTCTCTCCCTCAGCTCTCTCCCTCTTCCTTTCTCCTTCTCTCTCTTACCCCCTCTGTCTCCTTTATCTTCACTCCCTCTCTTTTTCTCTCCCACTTGCTTCTCACTATCCCTCTTTTCTCTCGCATCTTTCTCTTTCTCTCTCTTTTCCACCTTCCTCTCCTCTTTTCTCCTCCCTCTCTTCTCCTTCTCTTCTCCCTCTAACAGTTATCTCAGATATTCCTTTTTATTTTTTGGTAATACTCTTTATTTATTTTGAAAGGTCCGGAAGTCCTAATTTTAGCTGCCCGGCGCAAAGAAATGAAGAGGCGTATGAGTTCCAGCAGATGCTTTAAAAAGTGCTTTTAATACTGACCATTATGAATGGTCAGGGTCTATGAATTCCCACCAGAATCAAAGACCTCGTGGGTCCCTCGTTACCCCCTTATATAGGATGGGAAGTGGGAGGGGAAGAAGAGTCCTTGAGGGCTGGACTTCCGCTACGATAACACCAATGATTCGTGAGGTAGGGGTAGAGGTGGGGCCGAGGCAGTGACGACTTCCTTAAGGGGCAGGACACCCGCCAAGGTTGGTGGGGGGGGGCTGATTTCCCTTTTCAATCCCCACTTCTTGTACTGGAGGCTTCTAATCCTAGAAGCCAATGTGATTTTGGGGCCTTTACTTTCTGATATTACTGGTCATAATTATTTGCATGAGCTAACCCTGCATGGGCCAATGGCTACCAGAAGTAAAAAGGCTTAGGAGGGGCCCCAGTAGGAGTATTAGATAGGGGAGAATTCCATGCCATAAAGACCATAAGGGACCATTTAATAGCTTTGTATCTTGGCCAGCTACTCTTGATGGTGCTTGATTTTGTTTTACACATTTGAAATTAACTTTTGTGAGAGTTTGTTATTTTTGTTTAGCCCTGCTAGTTTTGCTTTTCCAGTTACCAATTTTCCTGCAACTTCTGAGCCCTACCAGTAGAGTGCTCAGACCTAGGAGTGCCTAAGAAATGTATGCTAGGCAGAGGGATGGGCTCTGTTCCTGGGATGATGTTAATGTTGGGGAGCACTAATGCTGGGATGCATAAGCCAAATTTTTACCACATATTTATATCCGTTTCGGAGGTAAATACCCTGGGCTAGAGGGATCAGGCAGGACTTTTGAGCACTGAGTACCTTCTACCTGACCCAGGTTTACAGATTTGGTGCTGTTATGAATAGCAAACAGAAGATTTAAAGCTAAACGGGATTACCTTTTGACATAAGTACAGCTAGAAGAAGCAAAGGTTAGATTACCTAGTGAGACAGGGACAGCCAGAGGCCAATTCCCCCCACCCCCAAGAGGGAGTTAAAGGCTGAGGTTTTGCTTTACACACCCATTCCGGCTCCCCCAAACACACACATTGGAAGTAGAGGACCGGAGGTAAGCAGTTCGAGCCCTTCCTTAGCAAGTGCCAGGGAGAGCATTTTCAGAGTTAGTGAGTGCATTAGGGCTGAAGTGTGCCCGCCGGACCCGTATCTTGAGAGGATTCTCAGTGTGCTTCACTTTTCAGGTTTTAGATGGAAGGCGTGAACCCAGGAAGCATGCAGTTCACCTTGACAGCAGTTCTTCTTACATAGGCTGTGAATTCCACAACGAAAATAAGGAGGTTTCTGCTTTCTTTTTTTCATTTTTGCAGCTTAAACAGCTGTTGGGGTAGAGAGCCCTAAACTCCAGTTGCCTTTCCTGCACTGGGTTAGACAGAGATGAAGAAATTTTATTTTTATTAATGACTGTTTTACTTTTTAACATTACCAAGAGAAGCATAATTTTTGCTACCTGCTTTAACCTCTGGGATAGATAGGCATAATGTTATTCTTAGTAGTTAACTTGGCTTATTAATTTCTGCGGCCTTTATTTTCCCCTTATAGTTTTTTTTTTTTCTTTGATGACCATTTTGCTTTAGAGATTTCATTACCCTAGAAGTTATTAGAGGGAACGTGGTCGAAGATCAATCTTCTGTAGCTACTTCAGGCTGACAGGGGACTGCAGTTTCAATCTCTAGATAGGGTGAAATCTCATATTTCCCTAAAGGAGCAGTTAACTGGTTTACTTTTACAGTTTTAACACCTGAAAAGGATTAGATTAATTATACAGGGGAATATTACTTAACCCACTCAGGCCTTGGAGCAGTAAATAGCACAACTTGAATGGCATAGCTGTTCTTATTGTCTGTAATGATAGCACAAATTAATTAACAGAAAACAAAGCATAATAGCATTATGAATAAACAGTTTTGAGTTACTTCAGTTAGACTAACATTTGCATTTGCAATTTATGATTTGGTTTAATACAACTAGTAAGAGCATTTTTACATAAGTTACTTTAAAGAAGTGGGTTTTAAGTTAGGCCCACTAGAATTTTAATTAGCTACCAAAAATGGTTTTTCTCTCCACCTTTACCTTGTACCTTACCCGGTATTTGAATAACTTGGCTTTTTTCTTTGCACATATACAGCACTGTTGGAGAAATCTCCATCTGGGGCACCCCCATTACTTACAGAGCTTTTTTGAGGATAGGTTGTGGACACTGCAGGTTTTTCACAGTTACTCAGGTTTGGCTGATGAGTTGGTCGGTTCAGCATGAGGTTCTTCTGGCTGGGCATCTCACCCTCTGCAGGAATTTTTAGAGGTGACTTGTCTGTTCCACTCCTCTCCAGGTTTGGAAGAGACTGACCTCGAATTCTCTTCTGAGCTTGAGGGAGAGAGCAGGGCCCACAGGCTGTGATAATCTTCTAGGAAAATCTTCAATTTCCTTACTCAGGCCATTTATTTCAGTTTCTCGCCGGTGCCTGCTTGTCACACCGCCTCAACTCCAATTATTCCTCTGAAAGAGGGCTTTGGGGTTCCCTTACTAATTTTTTTTGATTTTCTGTTTGCATGAGGACTACTCCCCATGCAGAGAGAAAAGCCATTTGCTTGTATTCTGTGCAAAGCAACATGATGCCATGACATAAATGGTACTAAAAGGTTCTGGGAGAAGAGAAAAAGCAAATATTACTTAAATTACTTAGATAATTTTAGAATTTTTTTCTTTTCAACGAAACATTTTATACATTTTTAAATAAAACCATGACCAATTTTATAAAACCTCCTGTGATACAAATATTAATGTTCTTGGTAACATATAATGAAAAATTGCAAAATAATATTTTAATTATGCTTAATTCTAAATATAGAAATTCACTTAGTTTTCTAAACAGAAAACACCAGGAATTTACGTTACACAAATTAATGTTGAAAACCAGAAAGAATGAATACTTACTACTTTTGGTAGAACATGCTTAAAAACATTTACATTTTTTTAACCTAGAGACATATTAATAATTATTTAGATTGATTATACACATTTTTATTACACATTTTTAATTTCTTTTACACCACTTTCCTTTTTGCATGCAAGGCAAACGCCCTACCATTCGGCTTCTTCTCTTTTTCCTCCTTTTTTTTTTTTTTTTTAAGCTTCGCCACTCATTTTTTTGCAGTGGTTTCGCTGCTAAAAATTTTCACGTGCACCGAAAAACAAACAAAAATAACAACAGTAATTTGCAACATTTTCTTATTAATTTTTTAAGAAACCTTTAAGTTAGAAATTTAAATGCTTAAAAAAAATTTTTTTTTTTGACTTCCAAACCATTTGCTAGATTTTTCTTTGATATGTAAATGACCTACATTCCTCAGCCAGGTGGAGCTGGGAGGACAATAGTTTGCCCTGGGGCGTGGTGAATTTCTTCACCACGTGGTGAGTTAAAAAGCATTTTTTTTTTTTCGGCTAGAAAAAAAAACGGCCAGTTGCTCTTTTTGGCCTGAACGCATGGCAGGATAGTTGGGGAATTGCAAAGTTCAGAAATTCTCCAGGAAAATTTATTCCCGATGGCCATTTGAGAAATCTGGGATTTGCAATTTCCAACACCCCCCGCAAAGTCCCTAGTGTGGACCTTGCATGCGCCAGCTTCCTGGTTGGGTGGGGAGCGGGTTAGGCGGGTTTCGGGCGCCCTCTCGCCGCGCCGCGGGCGGCGGGGGTTGCGCGTTTCGCTGCTGGGACGACTGACGGGCGAGGGAGACGCGGGCTCACCGGCGGTCGGCCCCTTTCCCCAGGGGTCGGCCCTTGAGAGGGGGTCGGGCTTGCGTCCCGTGGTCAGACCAAAAAAAAAAAAAACATAGAACACACAGACAAGAAACAGACAGACAAACAGACAGCGTGGCGCCACAAATAACCAAGCAAAATGCGTTCAAGTAATCTCTGCATTCCACAATAAATCCTAGACAGACAACTATGCCAATGACCAAGTTCTTGAGCTCCAAAAATCACAGACAGACAACCTCTTCAGCAGCTCGGAACGTCTTCCAGCTGCTCTTACTAAACCCCTGGGGTACCACCAGGGTCGTGACCTAAGCAGCCAAAGTTCGTCAACCTCTTGCCCATCTGGTATACGCATCAGATGGGGAACCACACACACCTGGAAACGCATCAGGTGGAAGATTCCTTAGTCACCCGGGGGGACTTTAACCCCCCTATGAAACAAAGTCTGCTTCTACTCGGTTTCCACATCGAGCAAAGAGCTCATAACATTTGCCAAACCACCACAAAGCTAGCTTCCCACTGGACACAGAATACAACATAATCTCAGACTAAGACAGACACGAAGCAAAGCGTGCTCACACACACACATACACACATCAGAACTCACCAGACACCTTTTCATAGCTTTGTGCCGGGCAGAATGAGTGAGGACTCCTGGTGGCTCGCCAAAATGAAAGGTCCGGAAGTCCTAATTTTAGCTGCCCGGCGCAAAGAAATGAAGAGGCGTATGAGTTCCAGCAGATGCTTTAAAAAGTGCTTTTAATACTGACCATTATGAATGGTCAGGGTCTATGAATTCCCACCAGAATCAAAGACCTCGTGGGTCCCTCGTTACCCCCTTATATAGGATGGGAAGTGGGAGGGGAAGAAGAGTCCTTGAGGGCTGGACTTCCGCTACGATAACACCAATGATTCGTGAGGTAGGGGTAGAGGTGGGGCCGAGGCAGTGACGACTTCCTTAAGGGGCAGGACACCCGCCAAGGTTGGTGGGGGGGGGCTGATTTCCCTTTTCAATTTAAAGAAAATGCATCCCATAGTTGATCATAATACATTTTGTTTCCAAATATCAAAGCTATTTAAAAATACAAAAAATAGAAGAAAATAGAGGAAAGAAAGAAGCAAAGTAGCAAGAACATTTGTGAAATTTACTGTATCTCCAATGAAGTCATTAATGCAATGGTAGAGCTCTTGTTAGCTATCCATTCTGTTAAAATTGGGGGTATTCCTTTATGGATGACAGCATCAAAAAATGAAGTTTTCCAGAAATTCAAAGCAGTATTACTAATACTATGACTTTTAGGGGCATGCACTCATTTACCAGGCATTCTGGAAGAAGGAAGATGGAGTGAGGTGGGAGGGAAGTGTCCACACTTGATCCTGGTTAAATCAGCCCACAAACCAGTGTACCTGAAGTCTGTCAGATCAGTGTTCCCTAAGAGAATCACAGAGGGTCAGTGATGGGGCAGGCCCACTGGGGAAATGGTATTTCTGGGTGATGTAATCAGCATGCGTAGCTTTGGCACAGTGGGGGCTTGGCCCATCCTCTCCTCCCAAGACAGCCAGCTTTGTGCTACATAGGCTGTTGTAGTCAAAAGCTTTCAAGGCTCGGTTTACATCTTATTCAAGACGAGTGAGTCAATACTCCTTATTTTTATTACTTTATTTAAGCACCATGGTTACAAAATTGTTCATAATTGTGTTTCAGTCATAGAATATACAGCACCATTCGCAGTGCACTTTTCCTATCACCAACATCCCGTTTCCCCCCTACACCACCCCACACCACCTACCTGTCTCCAGGGCAGACATTTTTACCCCTCTCTCTCTCTCTCTCTCTCTCTCTCTCTCTCTCTCTCTCTCTTCCTTTTAACACTATAATTATAGTTTTCACTATTGTTAATGAAGGAATAAAGAGGTACCATGCATATCACTTTATCCCTTTTCAGCATCCAGCTCTTGCTCAAAATAATCAGATAGTTCCAACTATCATTGTCATAGAGGATTCTTCTTTACCCTAAATGCACTCACTGCTATTTGTTGCAATCAGATCTTCCTTCTTAAGTATAAAGACAACTTCTTACCCTCTTGGAAAGCCTCCTCCTCTCTTGACCTACAAGCTTCCTGCCTTTTTTCCCTGCTCTTTAATCTCCCTTCTTTTTCCAACTAGACAATGGATTAAGTATCAGGACTCTAGGTTGTCCAGAAAGCTGCAGAATCCAAGTTTCTCCTATGACCTCCTTCTCTACAGACCAGGGAGAACATCTTCCCCCCAAAACTGTCTGGTACCAAGACCGTGATTCCATCTCTTTCATGAGAAATGAAATCAGCAGAACACAGCATGTGTGCATGTATGAGTGCATGTGTATGTATGTATGTATGTACTTCTCCCAGAGAAGTAAGGCTGAGATAGAATCGTGTGTTGAGGGCAATAAGCCAGGAGCAGAGAGATCCTGGTGGTTCAGGAGCACCCTGAAACTCTGCTCCTCACAACTGAAGAGGTAAGGAAAATTTTAATTGAGGGACAAACAGAATTACTTATTAATAAATGGTTTCCCTGACCTTCTTTGAACCAATAAGTCTTTAGCAATTGGAATGAATAATAAGCTGAAAATGAGAGAGAAGAAAGGTATCACATATACCTGGAATTTCTCTGATGGAGGAAGATGAAAAAGAAACTAAAGTAAAGGGGACCTGAAAATCTGCAGAGTTGTCAGAGTTCTGGTTGCTTCTCTCATGTCTCTCTTATCTCCTGGGAGACAGACCCACACTTGAAAGAAGCTTGGGAGGCTGGGACTTGAACTTGGACCCACATAGCAAGAAACTTAGGAAGGTGTGACTTGAACCTGGCTAGTTTGCTCACACCCTAAACTCACTCCCCCATGCTAACTCCATCTATTCCTCAACCTCAACCTTCTTCCAATCCCCTGATCCCTGCCCTGAGACAGCTGGTCTGGGCATATCTCCCTCTGTGCCTGCAGCCTTCCTTTGTGTTCCTTGACCAGAACTCAGCCAGGATTTCATCATCCATCATAACATTTCCCCATCAGATCGGTATCTTACAGGCCTGCCTCTTCCACTGGCTGGTTGGCTGTTGGCAAAAAAGACCAACACATCTCATTTGGTTTGGTATTTCTGATACCTTACCCACTGTTGGAGCTACTTTTCAATAATGTTGTGCAGAGATGAGTAAAGGCATCAATGTTGACCAAACATGTTTAATTCTTTCAGTGAGATGGACAGGCCTCTGCCGATGTCACCACTACTTCCACCAGCGCAAGACTCTATATCTCGTTCCTTTTTGCATCATACACATTCATGCAGTCCACGGGTTCAACTAATTGGTGCCTGTCAGCAAGATACCCCCTCTCCTTCACTCTGAGAATAAGCATGCTGTCTTGTGGTACTTGTCATCAATTTTCTCTGGCATTTACTGATATTCCAACTGATGTTTCTCAGTGTATATAAAGAAACCCTTGTCATATACATTTCCCAGTGAGCATCTTTTGCACTATTTACTGGCCAGGGCAAGCTTGTGCCAAATCTTTGCTGAAGTGGGACAGACATCTTCAATCCCATCTCTGCACATGGAGAACCAAGAGATGAAATCATCTTCCCATAACAAGGAGGATTGGTAAAGGATTTAGAGCTTCCTGGACTGTGGCTGGGGCCTCCGGCTCTCACAGTCATAAAGAAATTATCTGTTTGCTCAGGAAAACCACATTCATAACATGTCACTTACACTGATATCCTGTCTGTTGTCCAGACGACTTCACAAAGCCTTCTCGATTCTGGCACCTCATCCTTGGTCCTCCAAATATATTATTTATCATAGTCCTCTAGCTAATTTATCCAGAATCTGACACTGTGGGGGTTCATTACAATGAAGTATACAACTGGGTCTTGCTAACATTTATCACCTGATCTTGAGAGTAAAAACAAAATTAAGTAACTGTCTCAGAAAACACATATAAACTATTTTTCTTCAGTTTATCCAGAAACTCATCTCAAATTCTCACTCCTATTAGAAGCCAATTAATTTTTAATAATAAGTTAATACTTTAATCACTGCAATAAATAGAATGACATTTCAGATGGTCCAGATAATCACATTAACATTTTTGTTACCTACAGCACACCTAACTTTGATGATCTAGCCATTTCTAGCTATTTTCTAGTCTATATTTATATTGATATGCAGGCCAGCTGTTATGGATATGGATACTTGAAGAAAGCAATTAACAACCAGCTGTCTTAAATCATTTTCTGTATAAAGAAGCACAAATAAATAACCCTCGATCCTGGCATCAAGACACGTCATGACATGTCCTGCCATATCCATGGAATTTTTAAGTGTTCCATGGAGTGACATAGTACTGAGCCTTGCCTGGGTCTCAGGGAACCATTTGTCTTCTAACTGCATGAACTTTTGTGTTCCTTATAATAATCAGCAGGAGAGAAGGGAGACTCCAAAAACCTTAGCACTTACCTGAGCTTAAGGTCATGTTAATGGAAAGTGAAGAATTGTGCATTTAAATCCAGTATAGCTACATACCCCACAGAGCAAAATTATACCCACTGATGGGAATGAAATCTAGCTCCTCCACATCTGAACGAAGGAAGGCACTTAGGACATTGATTGCCAAAGTGTGGCTTATAGTTTATGACATGGGTATCCCCTGAAAGCAAATCAGAAACTTGGTCTCTCAGTCTCTTCTCAGGCTTTCTTTTTTATTATTATAATTTTTTATTTTGACCAAAGTGGATTACAAATCTTTCAGAGTAATATTTTAGGTACATATTAACATTGAATCAGGGGAATTCCCACCACCAGAGTTGTCCTCTCTCCACCCCTGTTCCCAGCATGCATTCCCTTGCCCCTTGGCTGCTAGCATAAGTGGTCCCCTCCATGTCTAGATTGTTGTAGATTGGACATCGATTTTGCCATCACTTGCTTAGAGTTTGGTGCCTAAGTCTGATTCTCAGGCTTTCTTAACCCTAATATCTATCCACAAGGTCCCTATGTGATTCAAGGGCATATTCCCATTTGAGAAACCTTGTGCTAAGTCTCCACTGGAAATAAGTCATAAGTATCCATTATCTCATTGCCAAATAAGTCATAAGTATTCACAGATGTTTTAAAATTTTTTTCTTTCTTTTTTAACTCTCACACATGAGCAGTGAATTTTCTATGTCTAAAATTTTATCCTTAACCATGAAGAATTTTGAAAAGAATTCTAAAACTCATTGTGTGTTGACAGATGCCCTGTGAGAGAAAAGATCCTTAACTTACCCCATTTCTAAGCTCTCCCGGTTTCTTTGACTCTGTCATTCATTAACACAAACAACAAATTGTCTGAGGATTTTTGTTTGTTGCTGGTAAAATGAATGTCTATTATTTAATACTATTTGGTAAACATACATCTCATTAATACAATTGGAGAGTCTGATCAGAGTTGAGTCAATCCAAAGCTATTGAACTTGTGTTGTATAAACTGGACAGCCAGAGCCAACTGTCACTATGAAAACATGTGACAATTAAACCTAGGACATAGAAATATTCCCTACAGATAAGTGAATAAGCAAAAGCCACCGGTTTGATTGTCAATACTGCTCCAATATTATTAAATTGTCTTTCTCTTCCAATAGGAGGAACCTTAACATTCGTTCACCTTATTCCAAGATTTGCTAAGAGGTGAGCAGGTATGTGAGAAGTTTATCTAGGTTGGATAACCTGTCACGTTTTTCTCTTTGCTTTTCTAGCCAGTATCAAAAAACAATTTTCCCCCAGTGAAACTGCTTATATCTCTTGAACCTCAGACAAGGACAATTAGAATGTACACCATAATGGAACAAAACTGAGATCTGGTTTGGACTGAAAATGAGAAAAAGAGACTTTCCCCCCTTTCTTGAACCTCAGACAAGGACAATTAGAATGTACACCATAATGGAACAAAACTGAGATCTGGTTTGGACTGAAAATGAGAAAAAGAGACTTTCCCCCATCTTTAGGTTAAGAAATGAGGCTGAATTCCAAATACAAGACTTCTTTTTTTTTTTTTTACAACCCTTCATGATCTCATATTTGCTGAACTGGAGAGCTTTCTAATAGGCTAGGGACAAGGAACATTTATATACCTCTAGGAAGGGACATTCAGTTGGGCTTTATACCTTGATAAGTAATCTTATAGTTGAACAAAATGCAGAACTCAAAGTTCACACCCAAAGATTTTCCCAATTGATCTGTGCTGCCTCTGTGCCAACAAGTAAGTGCAGTTTGCTTGCCTCTTGATCCCATGCACAAAGAAGAACAGAACCAGGGTCATCAAATGATTACCAGAGGCTGTAAACTAGAGCAAAGCCTGAGCCGCACCTGTGAACCTCCAGATTTCCAGCTCTCTCCTTGTCCATCTCCAACACTTTGGAGCTCAGCACCCTACTCAGAGCTCCATAACATTCATTTGAGCTGAATGAAAATTTAAGAGATCATCCATGTGATAATTCCCACATGCATGTTCCAAAGGCTGAGATTGGCTTTAGATCAGCATTTCTCAACCTTGTTCTTACCTGTGGACTGCCACCTGTTCTGCAAACCAGTCCTCAGACTGGCTGTAATTCTTTAGCTTTCGTCTCCATGACCAGACTCACATGGATGGTTGAAAACCTTTGCTCTCAAAGACACCTTTCAGAGGTGGGCCTGCCTGGGCTGGTCACTCATTTCAACCAGGAAAATACCACTCCATCAGCATTACTTATTGTAGGCGAGTACTTAAAAATATCATGTAGTTTTGTTTCAGTTTACACTTTTAATATAATTTTATTTTAATCATAGTGGCTTACATATTGTTGACAATAATATTTTAGGTACATATTTACATAAAATCAGGGGGATTCCCATCACTGATTTGTCCTCCCTACACCCCCGTTTTTTGTCCTACTTACCATATCCTCCTCCTTCACCCCCGGGGCTGCTAGAATATGTGTTCCCTTCTGTACCTAGCTTACTACTTAGTAGTCTTGGTCTTGGTGCCTCCCTTATTTCCCTCTTTAACTGTGAGGCAGGACTAGATAGTTCAAGTTATGTGTTTTTGTTTGAAGAAGAGAAAAGTAATAAACTGGGATAAAAGTCTAATACAACAAAAATGGGCAGAATTCTTCAAAAGGTTCTCATCATCAGTTTGAGAGACGAAGGAGAAAAAGAAGGTGAAATACCCCAACAGTGCAAAAAGAAGTGTCAAATATCCAGTGAGCACGCCAACAATAATGATAAGCACCACAAATAAAGGCATGGCCGTGAGATAAAAAAACATGGCAGAGCACATAAAGGAAGAAAAGAAAAGAAGGAAAAAAATATAAATGGGGACAACTTCAATAACCACACTAAAACAAAGAAATCGACAAAAAGTAGATAGGTAAATAAAAATAAAAAATAATAATAAAGAAAGAAAAAAATAATATATAAAAAATAAAAAATGTTTTTTGCTTTTTTTCTTTTTTTCCCCTCCTGCACTGGCACAGTAAATATTGGGGTCATTCGAAAAGCAATTCACTTGGCCTAAGAGATATGGGGTTTCTCCACCCTTGGAGTATATTGTCATGGGATTAAATATAGACTCTGCTCAGGTTCATTTACTCTCCTGGTGGTGCTTTCGTGGTGTTTGGAAGACTTCTGCTTTGTCCTGGGTGATAAAATCAGACCTCTGTATCTAGAGATCTCAGTATCTACAGAGGTCCAGGAGTGGGACTTATGATGAAGTCTTTCTTTATGGTTCTAGAAGTTCTGTTCCCTCAGTGTCATTTTAATCCATCTTCTGTGGTTGGTGGTCTTGGTCTTTGCACTGATCCTAGGATGGAACCTAGAATAGCGTCTTTCATTGTGTTTCTAGAAGCCCCATTCCATTGAAATTGTCTCTGCTAGACCTTTGGAACTGAGGATCATGGTTGTTGTGCAGGTCGTAGTTCAAACACTAGACTAGGAATTTTTTTATTGGTCCCAAGATATATACAGTCCGGTCATGGTTCTAATGCCCAGTCATCTGTAAATCGCGATCTTGGCTTTTGGACCGACCAAAAGGTGACAAGTCTTCTGATTTTGTCTAATCGTTAGCTGGTGAGGTAGGATAACCTGCTCTTAGGTCAAGTTGTTCCCATTTTCTTTGTTGTCAGGATATCATATTAGAGCTGGCACTTGTTGGTGGCCCAGCAGTATTAAGGATGTCCTGGATGGGATTGTTTCCTGTAGCTGTTGTGAAGAACTGTGTCAATTCTATGTCTGGGGTCCAGGATTCAAGGCTGGACGGATGGTGTCTAATCACCTGAGGACTAAGTTGGGTCCATGTGACATATTTTCAAGGTGGGAGATATCCCTGTATTGTAAACAAGTATGAGTTCTTATCCCTAGTAGATAAGAGCTCTTTTTTATAAGTAAGATTTCCCCTTTTTTTAGTGTGCCTTTGCAGGGAGAAATAGTGCTACATTATATTGTCGGTGCATTTGGGGGTGGACGAGAAGAACACAGAAACAGGTCACACACCCCCAAAAAATAAAAATAGGAATAAAAATATATGTGCTCACATATGTATATGTAGAACAAACATTTAAAAACATGAATTAACAAAGTAATTAAAGGAACAAAGTGATGCAAGAAACTACCTTACTTTTGGGTAAAAGCAGGTAAAGAGGTGGTGTAATACAGGCCTTATACTTATGTTGGAAGTATAGGTTTCCCAATTGTCTTTTGGGATTTTCTTGTGGTGTTTGGGTTCCCAAGCACCATTCCATCACACCCCCTGACCTTCTTGAGATTGGCAAAAGATTTGCGGCAGGGTGGTCTTGTAGGAGTTCTTGCATTGGGGATACTTCTAGAGCTAAGTCGGTTTCAAGTAACAGTCCATGGTAGGGGGAGTTGGTAGGGAGGGCCGTGCAGCATGAGTCCGCAAGGGAGTTGGTTGCCTTTTCTTGCAGGGGGTGAGGTGTGGGTTTGACAGGATGTCCCTTCACTTGGGTGCTGGGTACTGGTTCGGTGGGGTAGGAGGTCAGTCTTGATGCCTAATGGATTAAGAACTGAGGGTGAAGAGTTTTAATACAGTGGGAGGTCTGGATGGGATTGAGGAGTGAAGGAATATTTGGATTTCCAAAGGGGGAAAATGGGAAAGTATATGGAATGGGTAGAAAAGAATAAAAGAGAAAATACATTAGAAAGAAAGGGAGAAGAGAAAAGAAAAGAAGAAAAGAGAAAAAAAAGAAAAACAAAAAAGAAAGTAGTGAGAAGAGAGGAAAAAATAGCAAGAGAATGCTAGTTTGCTTGAATGTGTTCGATGAGTAGGGCCTGTAGTATAAGTCTGTACATCACAGTTGCTGCTTCGGTGGTCTGACTGGTCATGTGCTTCAAATCCTAAAAGAAGGTATAATCTAGAGATAAAGTGTATGTTAAAGAGTTTTCTTGGGATATTCTCGTAGTGCAAGCTGGGTATGGTATCTCGTGTGACTGAGCCCCGAGATGCCATCTTAGTTTGTCCACCCTTTGTATCCAAGAATGCCTGTGGACAGAGAAGCTGAGAGGTTATTTTAAATATAGTAAGATTAAGGCATTAAAACATAGTGTTATGAGATGTTTCCATTGCAGTCAGTGATTTCCCGTGGTATTCTTTACCTGTGATCCTGTATGAGATCCCTAAGGGATTATTATGGGCCTTTGTAGTAGAAGGCTGATTACATACCTGTTCTCTCTATGCTGCTGTTTCTGCTGTTGCTGGTTTCTTTGTGGTATAATGTGTAGTCAAGAGTTTATGTTGTTCCTTTTTCATGTATTTTGTGCACTGCTCCTGAGTATATGTTGACTATTACAGTGTTTGGAGTTTCTACCCTGTTAAACACTGTTATTTGATTGTTGAGTATTAGTTGTATATAAGGGGTATGTTCTAGGTGCTTCAGAATAGTGCTATCATTCTGTGTATATCTTTTGTCTTCTGACTTACTTCGTTTAACATGATATGTTCTAGGTCCATCCACGTTGCTGCAAAGTCTGTGAATGTAACATTTCTGACTGCCATGTAGTATTCCATTGTGTATAGATACCACATCTTAATGATCCATTCATCTGTTGTTGGACATTGAGGTTGGTTCCAAGACTTGGCTATTATACTGAGTGCTGCGATAAATAGTGGGGTGCACACGTATTTTGGAATGAATGTCCTTCCAACTTGGAGGTATATACCTAGGAGAGCAATTGCTAGATCAAATGGTAGCTCAATTCTGAGTTCTTTGAGCACTCTTCAGTCTGTTCTCCATAGGTGTTGGACTAGGGGACATTCCCACCAGCAGTGGATGAGAGTGCCTTTCATACTGCACCTCCACCAACATAGATTGTTCTTATTATTTTTGATGTGAGCCATCCTCACTGGTGTAAGGTGGTATCTCATTGTTGTCTTGATTTGGATCTCCCTGATGATAAGTGAAGGTGAGTATGTTTTCATATGTTTGTTGGCCATACTTCTGTCTTCCTCAGAGAAATGTCTATTTATTTTATCTCCCCACTTTTATGGCTTTATTTGGTTTGGGGGGGCTCAGCTTTCTGAGTGCTTTGTATGTTCTAGATATCAGCCCTTTATCTGATATGTCGAGTGAAAAGATCTTTCCCATTCTGTTAATTGTCTTCTTGTGTTAAGTAATGTTTCTTTCACCATGCAGAAGCTTTTTAGTTTGATGTAGTCCCATTTGTTTATGTTTTATGCTAAAGTTCTTGCCATTGGTGCTCCATCCTTGAAGACCTTTTTGATATGTAGGTCTTCGAGTGTTCTACATATTTTATTCTCGATAAACTTTATAGATTCGGGTCTGATTTCAAGGTCTTTGATTCATTTTGAGTTGACTTTTGTATAAGGAGTGAAGTATGGGTCAATTTTCACTTTTGTACATGTGGTTTTCCAGTTCTACAAACACCATTTGTTGAATAGACTTTCTTTGTTCCATATCAAGTTCTTGACTCTTTTATCAAATATTAGTTGGCTGTATATCTGGGGGTTTATGTTTTGGAATTCTGTTCTGACCCACTGGTCTGAGATCCTCTCTCTGTTACAGTAGCATGCTGTTTGGATCACTATGGCTTTATAGTATAGTTTCAAGTTAGGTAAGGCAATGCCACCCAGCATCTTGTTTTTTAGTATGTGTTTGGCTACCATGGGTCTTTTGTGGTTCCATATGTATTTTGTAATTGATTGTTCTAATTCTTTAAAGAATGATGTCTGAATTTGGATAGGGATAGCATTAAATCTATGTAGTAGTTTGGGTAGGATAGTCATTTTGACTATGTTAATTCTACCTATCCATGAGCATGGGATGTTCTTCCATTTCTTTAGATCTACTTCAATTTCTTTCTGAAGTGTTTTGAAGTTTCCCTAGTATAGGTCTTTCACTTACCTTGTAAGGTTGATTCCTAGGTACCTAATTTTTTTGATAATTTTTTTAATGGAATTGTGTTTTTAATCCCTCTCTCCTAAACTTTGTTGTTTGTATATAGAAATGCTACTGTCTTTTGTGTATTGACTTTGTATCCAGCCACTTTGCTGTATTGGTTAATTATTTCTAGGAGTTTTACTTTGGACTCTTTAGGGTTTTCGATGTATATCATCATATCGTCTGCAAATAGAGATAGTTTGAGTTCCTCTTTCCCAATTTGGATTCCTTTGATTCCCTTCTCTTGTCGGATTGCTATTGCTAGGACTTCTAATGTTACGTTGAATAAGAGTGGAGAGAGTGGCAGCCTTGCCTAGTTCCTGACCTTAGTGGGAATGCTTCTAGTTTCTCGCCATTAAGGATAATGTTGGCTGTAGGTTTTCATAGCTGTAACTATCTTGAGGAAGTTTCCTTCTAATCCTATTTTGCTGAGAGTCTTTAACATGAAAGGGTGTTGGATTTTGTCAAATGTCTTCTCTGCTTCAATAGATATGATCATGTGGTTTTTGTCTTTCTTGTTGTTGATGCGATGTATAATGTTGATTGATTTGCATATGTTGAACCAACCTTGCATTCCTGGTATAAAACCCACTTGATCATGATGTATGATCTTTTTGATAAAGTGCTGGATTCAGTTTGCTAAGATTTTGTTGAGTATCTTTGCATCTATATTCATGAATGAGATTAGTCTGTACTTTTCTTTCTTGGTGGTGTCTTGGCCATCTTTGGGAATGAGTGTGATATTAGCCTCATAAAAGGAGTTGGGGAGGATTCCTGTTTTTATTATGGTTTGGAAGAGCCTATGGAAAAGTGAGAGTAAGTCTTCTCAGAATGTTTGATAGAATTCACCTGTAAATCCATCTGGGCCTGGACTTTTGTTCTTAGGGAGTTTCTTAATTACATCTTCAATTTCCTCTTAGGTGATTGGTCTGTTTAGGCTTTCTAGTTCTTCATTTTCCAGTCTCAGAAGATGGTATTTTTCCAAGAATCTGTTGATTTCTATTGGGTTCTCTAGCCTAGTTGAGTATAGTTGTTCATAATATGATCTCATTATATGTTGTATTTCTTGGGGTTCTGTTGTAATCTCTCCACTTTCATTTGTGATCCTACATATTTGGGTGTTTTCCATATTTTTGGGTGAGTTTTGCCAGTGGTTTGTCTATCTTGATTATTTTTTTTCAAAAAACCAATTCCTGGTCTCATTGTTTTTTTTATTGTTTTCTTAGTTTTTATATTGTTTGTTTCTGCTCTGGTTTTTATTATTTCTTGCCTTCTGGTTGTGGTTGGATTTCTCTGCTGCTGTTGTTCCAATTCCTTGAGGTGATCCTTTTTCTATTTCTTGATATAGGCCTGTATTGCTATGAATTTCCCCTTAATTACTGCTTTTGCTGTGTCTCACAAATTTTGACAAGTTGTCCCTTCATTATCATTTGTCTCAAGAAATCTTTTTATTTCTTCCTTGACTTGTTCTTTGATCCAGCTGTTGTTGAGCAGCATGTTGTTTAATATCCAGGTAATAGTTTTTCTCCATTGCTTCTTATTGACGTCAATTTTGACCTCTGTTGCATAGTGATCTGATAGGTACTTCTAATGATCCTACTTTGTGGTATTATATAGGTTGGCTTTGTATCCTAAGACATGGTTTATTCTGGAGAATGTTCCATGTGAGCTTGAGAAGAATGTGTATTCTGCTTTCTGGAGATGGAGGGTTCTATATAAGTTTATTAGCCCTAGATCTTCTAATTTTTTTCATTTAGAGCTCTTATTTCTTTGCTATTTTTCTGTTTAGTGGATCTGTCCAGTGGTGATAGTGGAGTATTGAGGTCCCCTACTATTATCACATTTCCCTTCATGTGTTTCTCCAGGTTTGTGAGCAGTTGCCCCACATATTTTTCTGGCTCTATATTAGGTGCATAGATATTGACCAGGGTTAGTACTTCTTGATATAGTGTTCCCCTGATCAGTAAGTAGTGACCCTCTTTGTTTCTGATCACTTTTTTGAGGTTGAATGCAATTTGGTCTGATATAGGAATGGCTGTCCCTGCTCTTTTTTGTTTTCCATTGGCCTGAATAATTACTTTCCATCCTTTTATTCTAAGCCTGTACTTTTCCTGTAGTTGTAGTTGTGTTTCTTGCAGACAGCAGAAGTCCGGTTTATTTTTCCTAATCCAGTTCTCTACTATGTGTCTTTTAATTGGAGAGTTTAATCGGTTAACATTTAGGGAGATTATTGAGAGAGAGGACTGTTGTGCAGTTGTGTTGTGTAGGGTGGTTGTTGTTACAATCAGGGGTTTGGATTGTGTAATTTGTCTCTGAGTAGGTCATTTAGGATTGGATTTGTTTGCACAAATAATTCAAGTTCGTTCTTGTTTGAGAATGTTTTTAGTCTGCCCTCCCATATGAATGATAGTTTTGCTGGGTATTGGACCCTAGGTTGGAAATTTCTTTCATTCAGTCATTTAAATATGTCATTCCATTGTCTTCTTGCTTGAATTATTTCAAATGGGAGATCTGGTTAGATTCTTATGTCCCTTCCTTTGTACTTGAGGTTTTTTTTCTTCCTTATTGCTTTAAAGAGTTCTTCTTTCTCTTTGTTTCTTTGCCATTTGCTTTACTATATGTCTTGGTGTTGGTTTATTAGGGTCTATTTTATTAGGGACTCTCTTCATTTCCTGGATTTGCACTGAAGTTTCTTTCCAGAGGGTGGGAAATTTCTCTGCTATTATTTCCCTGACTACGTGTTCTTCCCCTTTTCCTATTTACTCCCCTTCTGGTATACCCACAATTCTTAGATTGTTTCTTTTGTCCTTGTTTATTAGATATTGGACTTTTTCTTCCAGTGCTTTGCCTTTTATTTCTTTTTTGGTTTCTTTATCATTTTTTGTTTGCAGTTTTCCTTTGAGTTCTTCAATGTGCTTCTCCAATTCTGTGTTTCTGCTTGTAAGGCTTGCTACTTTGTCTTTTAATTTCTTCAATTCTTTTTGTATGGAATCTCTCGTGTTCTTTAACATTTCTTCTTTAATTTGGCTGATTTGTTCATCCATAGATTTCTTATACTCGGTAGCTAGAGTTTCTTTCATTTTTTTTTTTATCAATTCTTGCATTTCCTTCCTCATGGCTACTTTTAGGTCTCTTTCTCATGGATCTGTGCATTTTGGTGGACTTGGAAACTTGCTAAGGTTTATCTCTGTATCTCCAGATTTTAGGGTTCTCCTTGATTTACCCATATTTCTTTGCATTTATTGGTGTGGTTTGGAGTGCTGTGTCTTCTAAATTCAGCCTGCTTTGGTTCTTTGTGGCGTGGGGATAGGTCCCCTCCCTGACGGTGGTTCTAGTGGCACTTTTGAGTGAGCTCGCTGAGATTTGGCTCCTCCTGTGCTCTTTATGTGGCCTGATCCGTTGCTTTTCCCTTTTGTTGTCAGCTAGTGCAGGTCCTCTTCTGGCCACAATGGTGGAGGGCACTGTTGAGCCTAGCTCTTTCTCTCACCCTCTGCTACCTGGAGATCAGCCTTCCTTCAGTGGGTCTTGTCAATTTTCTTCTTATTCCTGTCAGCCAGTGCAGTTCCGCTCCTGGCCACAATGGTTGCGGGCGCTGTTGAGCCTAGCTCTCTGTCCTCCCTCCCCTATCTGGGAGTCAATTGAGCCCCCCCCCCCTCTGAGCCTCAGCAGAAGAAATTCCCTCAGCCAAATTCAGCCAGCTGCTGCCCTCATCCCTTGGGGAGTCCCAGGTCCACTCCGGTTCTCAGGGAGGTAGGCTGCTCTAGGTCACCCAAAGGTCCAGGTGTCCAGCCCAATCTCACCCAGTCTAATGGTCCTAGCCTGTCCCTGTGGCACAGAGTGAGTCAGATGCAGGGTCCTCCTCACCTCTTCTACACTCCGCTTGGGTCTGGGGTCCCTGGGACGGGGTGCTCGGGTGCCTGAGGCAGGCGCAGGTCTAGGGCGCCCACATGGGAAGTGGGGACTCACCTGGTCTGCTCTCCGCTTGGGTCTGGGGTCCCTGGGATGGGGCACTCGGGGTGGGGTGCGGGCAGCAGGTGCGGGTCTAGAGCACCCACGTGGGAAGTGGGGACTCACCCGGTCTGCTCTCCGCTTGGGTCTCAGTTTACATTTTTTAAAAGCTATATAGAAGGGGCTCAGCCAGACTTTTCCCTTCTCCAATATTTGCACATAAGACATCTGGAGACCACAGTAGGCTTAAGAAATGGGGAAAGGTTACCCGCAGTCTTCCTGTGGATGGGCAGGCTGAGAAACAAGTGCAAAGAACATATTTACTCTACATTCCCATTCTCTCTGTAAAATAAACAAACAAAAAAAGACACCAGGTCTGACAAGTCCAGGTATTCTTCCACGGAAATCAGAACAGAATATTGGAAATTGAGACTGTCCCAGAAAACCCATAATATATGGCCACTCCAGGAATAAGGCAAGAACATTTCCCTGCTCCCAGACTAGCCTGAGTGGCAGGTGGATGAACTATGGTGGAAGGGTGAAAGTACGATGGCTACTGCTTGCCTGTTTTCTGCATCCTTTGATATATGATAGCACCTGTCAAATCCCATTGATTTCAGTGATGCTTTCTGTATTAAGATTTATGCCCTAATGGCTCCTTTGGACTTTGTGGGCTGGCTCGACTCAACTTCTGGAATGCATTGGGAGAGTTGAGGCCAGAAAGAAATGATTCAGTAACTAACCTGACTTCTGATAAATCTGGGAGGAAAGAGTCCTATGGCATAGAAGTAACTAGAGCCTTCATTCCAATAGTCGTGAGCAGCTATAGATAATGCATGTCCTTTAAATTTTGTGAGAGCTTCTATCTGCCACAGCATGAGGCGCTCCAAGAACATATTCCATAATATAAATGAATGCATACAATAGAGAGAAGGGGTGGTATTGGCACCATAGCCTAACAGCTTAATGGCGTCCCTCAAAATATAGTTTTGCCGTGCATTAACAATATTAATAAAGTGATCACACACAGAGTCCTGAAAGCCCAGAGCTCAGCAAATGACTGTCAACGACAGTGGCTGGTTCACTGAGATGCTTGTACAGGGGCCCTGCCAGCTCACACAACCATGTGTGGCATTTTGTTTCTGCAGAGATCAGAATGAATGATCTTTCTTTCCAGAAAGAAGCTGCCTTTCACCATTCTTTGCTTTCTCCTTTGTTTTTGCTCCTTTAACAAGGGGAAGAAAAACTCTCTGAAGGGACCATTACATGTGTGTGCTTGCCAATTACACCTCCTTCACAATATTTTCTGGAAGATAGGAGCATGTCCTCAATTTGGGCAAATCCTAATCCCTGCAACATGGAATGCTAATAAATCAAATTTTAAATAAAGTATATTGAATTTCAAGTTGGAATCAGCAATCTTGTTCAGAGGAAAATGAAGTCCAAAAGATAATTTCTAGAGGATAGAATCAGAAAGAAGCCAAATAAAACCAGGTATCATTTTGTGTAGGGGAACTTGGACAGACAATAGGACCACAGATTGATCAGGGATACAAGCACAGTTTAATGCTCTTTTGCTGGCAGCTTGAAATTTGGGATAACTTATGAATCAGGTGTGTTATTTGTGAACGTTTCAATGTTCATAATCAATCAGTCGAGCAGAACACCCCATAATATTCTTTTTTGTTTTGTTTTGTTTTTGGCCCACACCTAATATGCTCAGGAGTTACTCCTGGTATGTGCTCAGAAATCACTCTAAGCTTGGGGAACCACATAGGACATCGGGGATTCAATGGAGGTCCACCCTGGGTCAGCTGCCTGTAAGGCAAATGCCCTACCACTATGCTATCTCTCCAGCCCCAAGAACACCCCATAATATTCTTTGGGACACCTGTGACCCTGCTCTATCACCATGTTAGTCAACACAGCTGAGAATTCTGATCTGAAATTAGACCTCACTGGATAGCTCTTTGATTTTAGCCAGGTTTTCACTTTTCTTGGAGCTCCAGTTTCTTAACTTTTATAATGGGATGGCAACATAATTTTGAATAAATATAATAGTGTATCTTACCTGACCTTCATCATTGTCAAAAGTCTAAAGACTTTTAATAAATATTTGCTGAATAAATGAAGAGATAACATGAGCTTGTCAGTGATCTGGAGTTTCTATACTTGGGATAGTTTGAAATTATGAACTCTTAAATTCTCAGGAGACAAAAACAGACTTCTAGCCTACAGTCTGTCTTTTTCTGTTTTAATTCCTCAAGACCCTACCAAAGCACTGAGGAATATGCTGCAGGTTTAGCTTTTAAGACTAGTAATGTAGGCACAAAAAAATTGTAGGTGAAAATTGAGCAAGGAAGACATCTTGAAATATAGTGGTGGCTCAAAGACATTTCTATCATTATTTCCTAAGTACCAGGATCAGGATCACAAAATACAACATCCCCACATTCCCAAACCCAATTCAATCTCAAGATAACCCATCATCATGGGTGGGCAGGAAATACATTTATCTGAGGGTATAAACATGGCCGAAGTTGGTTTCTCTGGATTTGTGCTCTCTTGGTCACATAGCAGAATTTATCAGCAAGCCATATATTTTGGTGTTTAAAGGATCAGTCTTCAACCAGCCAAAGAAGCAATTTCAAAATAATTTAGGACCTTTAGAAGAGAATAGACAATGGCTCTACTTGTTAATACTGAAGGACATACCACACTTCTTCCCAAACCCTTGGAGCTTCCTTTCCTCCCGAAGCAACTGCTACAATTCTACTCATCACAGTAATTTTCCCCCCAGTCTTCATCTAGGTTCTCTCTGCTCTTCCATTCCACCTGCTCATTCTCAACAGAAGAAGAAGAATCTCCAAAAGATTAGTGTGACAAAGCAGGACTTACTTGTGAAAGAATCACATAAAAATAGAGAAAAATTTATTCCTGAGAAAAGTGGAGGCAGAGGTCTGGGTAGAACATACAAATTCTTAGAGCAATGTTTGACACACAGGTGATAGAAACATCTATCATATGGGATCACTTACTACATGGAAAACATAAAAATTATAATATTTCATAAATATTGAACTACTTATCTTCACTCTTGTATATTGTGGATGGGCATTATTGGGCTATAGAGGTTTTTTTATTTTTTATTTTTGGTTTTTGGGCCATACCCATTTGACACTTAGGGGTTACTCCTGATTATGCGCTCAGAAATCGCTTCTGGCTTAGGGGGACCATATGGGACACCAGGGGATCAAACCGCAGTCTGTCCTATGGTAGCACTTGCAAGGCAGACACCTTACCTCTAGCACCACCTCTCCAGCCCCTGGGCTATAGAGTAATTTTCCAGCATCGATGTAGGTCAAACCAGTGGAAGATGCATTCTGCTCCTTAATAAAAAGTAAATCAGAAAGAAAGAAGCCATGGAAAAAGAAGATAGAAGGAGGAGTGAAAAGAGATAAAAAAAGAGTGAAGGGAAGAACAAAAGAAGAAAGGGAGAGAGGGAGAAATGAAGGAAGGAAAATCTCTTTTAGTCATTTTCATGCCTGGTCTTCTCAATTTTCAGCTAATGCCAAGAATATTAACTGACACCCTAAGCTGCCAGCTGCACCTACAAGGTCAACATAATAACACACTCCTACAGATAAATCTCAAACAACACTCATTAAACCAAGTTGGAGCCCAGGAGCACTTCAACAGTGTGTCAGGGCCTTCATACCATCTGCAAAGTTTTCTGGCCATCCAGAAATTCTAACACATTCATTCTAACACTGACTTCACTTCTCAGGCTCCATCTCATCTTCACTGTAAGTGCCACATGTATGGATGACTGTCCTTTCAGCAGCCCTTTTTAGAGACTGAACTCAATTTCTAGAGACTGAACACAATGGCACCCATACAAGGAACAGACACCCCTAGGGAAAAATCAGGTAGACAAGCACCACCTTTCTCAGGCTTGGCTTACACAACCCAACACACTTCTTAATGCTTACAACTCAAACTAGTTTCTGTGTGTTTTCTTGGCCACACACAAAACCAAAATCCAGACCCTTGAGGACTTACAGTGGCCATAACACAATCTCTTGATTTGTGCCCATCATTCAGAAAACATCGTAAGACCTGCAAAGGCAGGCAACTTTAGTGGCCTCTGAAATCCCATTAGCATCAGATAAGACTTCTGGAAATGTAGAAACAGTGCAAAGTATGAGGCAGGAGGCAAGAGGTGTAGGGAGCAGCAGTGGACATGCTAGCAGATTCAAGGGTAGTCTGCCATTTGGAATATCTTTGTCAGAACCACTGGACCCAGTGGCTCTATGAACAAAATAATGGCCCATCTCTAATTCTTTATCACTATGTACCTTAACTATTACTGTGAATACTTGTAATTCACTTTGATCACAATAAAAATTATTAAAAAAGGAAATAAAAAAGATAAAAAAGAAAAAAATGGCCCATTTCTTGCCAACAGAGCCTCCCCTGGTCTTTGAAAGTAGAATTCAATTTTCTGTTGACAAAGTGGCCTCAAGGAAAAACAAAAAACAATTAGTATTAATTTTTATTAAAAAAATTGAGGTTGGGGTGGAGAAATTTCTAAGGATGGACAGAGGTTCGCTGTTCCAGCATAGTAGTGGCCTCTGGGATACATTCACATGAGCTCAGGAGGCATTTAGTGTTGTGCTCAAGTTTAGGGTACAGGCCTTGACCCCTGAGCTATCTCCCTGACCCTAAGTTAAAGAAAACAACAACAACAACTGATGTTGGATATCCTTAGACCTTCTTTCCCCAAATACAGGAAGTCAGGGAGCACATAAATAAATAGTCAGAGACAGGAACAGGGTGCACAAAGCTTCATTGAGCAGTAAAAAAGAGATAAGAGCAATGTCTCTCACAGGTTCTCTTCCGAGGCAAGGGGTGGTGCCTTCCTGGAGTAGGGGTGTTTCAGAGCTGTCTCTCCTACATTTTGGGGGCTCCTTAGGATGCTCAGGGCCTTGTGATTCTCCATCAACCCTGTGGGAGTTCAGTGCAAGGACTGGAGTTTGCAGTGGTTCTCAGACCCTGAGTTGATGGGGATCCCCAACTTCTCAGATTACCCTGGCAATGCTCAAGGCCTTGCAATGTTACACTAGCAAAGCTCGGTCCATGTGCTGCCTGGGAATCAACCAGTCAGGTCCTGTTGTGCTATCTCCTTTAAATCCAGTGTTGGGGTGACATGGCACCTGGAGTGGCTCCCGCGGGACGTTTCTGGCACTTAGGGATATCTCTCAAGAGTGCAGGCATTAGTGGAGACTAGGCACACACCTATTTGGCGCTGCACCTGCTTCTGATGTGCTCGGCCCATCAATCTAGATTTCCGACTTTGTCGTAAAAGAGAACCTTCCTGTGAATTTCTCAGGAGCGCCCAAACACAGGAGGCCATGTCTTACCTGAAAGCAAAGTGGCACCAAGCAAACTTCCAAAATGAAGTTGATTCTGTGCCAATGCCACGTCATAGAGAAAACGAGTTGTCTGAAGGTTTTTATTTTTGCCGTAGCTTATATATATATATATATTTTTTGGGGGGGGGTCACATCCGGCCATGCTCAGGGGTTACTCCTGGCTCTACGCTCAGAAATTGCCCCTGGCAAGCACGAAGGATCATATGGGATGCTGGGATTCGAACCACCGTCCTTCCGCATGCAAAGCAAACGCCTTACTGTTGTGCTATTTCTCCGGCCCCATCAAAATATATTTTATCAAAATTTTCAGCGGGGGGAGTGAGGGCTCTTTTCTCAGATATCACTCCTGGAGAATCTTGGAAGACTATTTAGGGTGCCATGATCAAATCCTCTATACCATCATCACTCCGAGTCCATATGTTCCTTTTTTAGGGGCTCTCAATTATTCTCTTAGGGTCCCTGGGCTATTCCAAGAAATAGGCAGCTAGCAAGGCTAGATGGTGCAATGCTCATGAACCTTTCTGCTTCATCCACCTGGGCAAAACTTGGCAATGTTTTAAGGTCAACAGGACCCTGCCCACAGCTTGTGGAAGTGACATGGCTACTCTCAGATGTTCAGTGAGGAGGAAGCTAGAGTGGGATCATCCTATGATTTACATGGCATGTGCTTTCTACGCTGCATTTTATTACTTAATCCACTACTGCCTAGAAAAGCGGACAAGCTAAGCTTTTGGGAAGATGTTAAGTCTTACAGGATAATGGTGTGGGCTTAGAGAAGGGGGGTGAGCAAAGGCTTTTTGAGAAAGGCAGTTTCTGAGAAGAGAAGAGACACTTCCCACCATGTCCACAAAATAATGTATTCTAGAGTGAACACAGAGCAGTGAGATCAAAACTAGAGAGTTATATTGGCAATATTTTATTAGAAAAATTTTAATGATAAGGTATCGGATTTGCATTGATTTGGGGAGCAGAATTAATTTTTCAAGAAGGGGACTGATGGCTTTTTCAGAGAGATAGCAGCAAGAGTGAGTACCAAATGAAATTAGAGAAATGCTTGTAATGAAGGCTGAAATTATGAGATAATTACTAGGGTCTTCTGTCGAGGCTCAGGGAGAGAAGTACGTGAGCTTTGGGCCAGTGACTGCTGCCCAGCTGGCATAGAAAAGGGCTAGCAGGGGCTGTTGCTGGACTTGAATGAGACCATCTACACTCTGCAGCAGGGTCTGACCTAGGGCTCTGAATATGAAAGTAGCTCATTCTTAGGTAAAGTCTAGCTCATATTCACAGAGCTCAATAACAAGAACCAATAACAAGAACAACCTTGCTCACTGTAAGTCTCCCTAGCAGGCTGCTGCCACTATATTAAGGGAAGTATGTGGGGCACTTCCTCTACTCACATTCAGAAGAATTAAATAATAACTGTGACTTACATCAGTACCTACCTGACAAGGAGAAAGGATCCTGTTGCCCTTCCTGCTAAAGGAACTTGACCCTTCTTTCCTCCTTGCTGTAGGACCTTCAGCTCAAGCTGGGTCCCATGCTGTGTTTCTCGTCCTTGGGTATAAAGATTATTCTTTGCAACGGGGACCATTGAGGTACTTAGAAGAACCACTGAAATTCATGGAGCTTCAGTATCTCCGTGTATCAAATAAAATAAACTAATAGTGGTGTTGTAGAATATTTTTCTTTGGATCTGGGCTATTCCCAGCTGTTTTTAGGGTTTTCTCCTGACTCTGTCAAAGATGACTCCTGGCAGTGCTTGTGGGACTATATGCAGTATCAGGGACTGACTCCTCTTCCTGGAGGGGCTCAAAATATATTATGTGTGTCCCACTCAGCAGTGGCTCCAAATATATTAGCTACAACTCACTACATCCTCAAAATTGGGTCTCCTGTTCAGCAATTTCCTAGTCCTAATCTATAGAATACAAAAACAGATGCCTAAGAAGTCGAGAAACACATGAAAGACCCTAGAGGCTGTGCTAAGCTACTGGCTCTTTGGAGGCCTCCTTGTGAATGTCTGGCCATTGCACTTTGTGCCAGTGTGTACCAGTCAGTGCTGCTGGGCACCAAGTGTGCCAGTCATAGCCAGTCAGTGCTATTGAGTGCCAATTTGTGTCAGTTACTGCCAATAAGTGCCAGTCAGTGTTTAAGTGTGCCATTGTGTGTGCGCCAGTCACTGTCAATGAGTACTAGTCAGTGACAAAGTGTATCTATGTGTGTCATGAGTGCTAATGAGTGTTAGTCAGTGCCACTTGGTGCCAACCAGTGACAATGCATCAGCAGGTGCCAAAGACTATAAGTCAGTGCAAGTATGTGTGTTTGTATATGTGTGTGTGTGTGTGTGTTTGGGCTACATTTGGCTGTGCTTGGGGGTTATTCCTGGCTCTGTTAAGGGATTATTCTTGGCAGGGCTCTTGGTACTATATGGAGTGCAGAGAATTGAACTAGGGTCGCCTATATGCAAGATAAGTGCCCTACTTGCTGTACTATCTCTTAGCCCCCCCACCCCTGAGCTCTATTTTAAAAAATGATAAACTACCTTTGCACTAATTTAAACCATCTTACTCATCAGCTAATCCTTTTACCAAACCATGAGAGTCCAACAGGTAAGCAAAGGCCCAGTCCTGGCAAGAGGTCCTAGCCATGGGTCCCTCTCTCTAGCATGGTCCTAAGGACTGGGGACAGGAGGCAGTGCTATATTCAATGACCAAAGGAAGGAAGGCATATAGAGCAATCCATTCTACCTCATTTGTACAGGCAAAGCTGCTTCCAGTTCAAGTCTATAAAATCACTCCATGTGCGATATCTCCAACTACAGGTGAATGAGTGTGAATTAGGGTCATGCATAAAATAATCCAAACCATGCGAGGAAGAAACACGTATAGTCTGGCAGTCTTCTACCTTGTATGGAGAGCCAGTTGCCTGCCAGAACTGCCATTTTTATTGAGTACAGAGACCACCCCTGGGTGGACAGATAGCTCAGGCTATCCTGAATCAGTCCCATGCAGGTTTACAAGTAAGACAATCTCTGATTGGGGGTAACTCCAAGTTGTAGACAAACATACAAAGGAACCAGTGATGATGTTTGTTTAGGTAAAATAAGGTGTAACCTAACACACATCTGTGCAGCCGCGCAGGTAGGGAGAAGCGTGGAGGGAAGGGTTTGAGAATATGCAAGCAGTTCTTTATGCTCAGGCTCTAATAGATACATGCACTCCACATTGGGGACCTTTGCTTCATGCTGCTTTGTAGTCAGTACAGACCGCTATCTGCACCAGTTTAAAATCAGGAAGAAATATAGGATGAAGGGGGCTCTTTTATTACAGAAGTTGGAAAGTGAGGCTGACAGCGGGTTCATGAACAGGTGCCGCAAACACCACACAAGCAAGTTCAGAGCCAAAGCCATGCCTGTAGGATCTACGGCCTGAAATTTTGAACCACTGGAAATGTAAGTCTAGGCCCTAAAGAGTGTTTGGACATACCCTAGAACCACATCACCACCCCACAACGGATTTCACTAACAGGCCTGGAGATAGTACAGAGGACCAGCTTGGTTTCTCAGTACTACATAGGCTCCAAGGTTCTCTGGCACAGTTCTGGAGGCCCAGCACTGGCTTGCTAAGGTGGTTTGGAGATCTCTGGCACTACAGAGTGGGAGCAACATTGCATCTTCATCGTCAAGCAGTGCTTGCAGTGAATTGCTGCAGGATTGGGAAGAATTATAGGCCCCTGAACTCTGTTGGGAGGTCACAGAAACCACCAGATGCACAGTCATTTGCCCCTTCACCCTTTCATACCACATCTCAGCCCTAAGTGGTGTGTGACTGTCTCTGGATGTTCTTTTAAGTCAGAGGTCCTCAAATAAGGTCAGTTCACTGTCCCTCAGACCACTGGAGGGCTAGCTATAATTAAAAAAAAAACTATGAACAATAATGACTGTAGTTTGAGGATGCCTTCCCTAGACTGAGAGGAGTAGAGAGACAGAAAGAAGGGGAGCTGGAGAATGTGATGAACATTCCAAACATGAACATTCTGGGCCAGGACTAGGGGTTGGGTAAGTAGGACAGGCTGCAGTGGCAAAAACGCCCATCAAGCTGGATGATGTTGTTGGAAAACCCTCTTTAAGTATTTTATGTTACCAGCTACCTTTCAGAAGGTACTTGGGGGAAGAGTCAGGGAATACTCAAAGAAGTTGCTAATGGGCATAGGTCAAGGGTTAAGGCACACATTTTGCATGAAGCTAAGCTGGATTGACATCCCAAACATTATAGTGCCCCTAGAACTAGTGGGTGTGGCTCTGGAGGGTTCGCAGAACCTAACAACCCTGGGCTCTCACATTTACCTCTGGCAGGTTTGACCAAGAATCACCAGGAAGGGCCAGAAGCCCACCCCATCTGTTGAAAAACATATTAATTATAAAGTCCTGGATGGTGGTGGAGGATGGTGAGATGGATGAAGAGAGGCCTTTCTCCTCCAGTCTGGGCCACGAGCCTGCAACCCCCTCCAGCCAGCGGTCTCAGGGTGGCGGCGAGGAAATGATTCACAGACAGTCAGGTTTCAGGAGACATCAACTTTATTAAGGCCTTAGCCACTATGTGTGGCTCCTAAGTTTTTTAAACCTTTTGAGCCTGCTCCATAAGTAGCCCTGCATTCAAACTTCTCTACCAGCCACCTCTCTTGCTGAATCCTCTCTCTCAATCTTCCCCCATCTATATTCTCTTGCCCCTGAGGCAAACCCCCTTTTGCCTTTCTGGGTCAGCAAAGCAGGAAGCCAAAGACCCCTCCCAGATGTGGGCAGGTCTGCCTCTAAAGGTGAGCAAAACAAGAAGTTAGGGGAGGGGAGTAACACCCATACCCCCAAATGAGAAAGGTTTCCATATAAATGAATAGTAATTGCTTCTTTGCTTTAGGTCATATAGGGTTAGAGTTTTCCTGGGACCTGGAAAGGGAGGGAAAACTGCAAAGTGGGTTTGTTCAAGGAACTCCTAACTCCACTTGCTCTTGCTGACAGGAACTGGGACATTTTTGACTTTGTGGAGGGTGACTTGAGAGCAGAGATATTGGTTGCACATCTGCAGAAAGATGAGTTTCAGAAACAGACTACAAAAGGAGAACCACCTCTATAGCTTGGAAGCCAGGGACGGGTTTCCCCAGAAGACTACTCTGGGTCACATAACTAAGAATGGGTTTCTGCCTGTAGCCCAGTGGTGTTGGAGGACCAGCACTCAGCCATCAAGCAGTAGAGCAATGGTTTACCATTTTTTTTTCCAGTGGGCTAATTTAGCTCGTGTTCCATTTTCAGGAATTCTTTTCTGCCAATGCACACTTTCTTCACAATATACAGCTCTGATGCAATGAAACAGAATCATATTTTATATTCTGTATTTCTAAGGCCTGGAGTGATAGTAAAGGCCCTAGGGCACTTGCTTTGCAGATATGAGATATACAAATTTGAAACACTGGTTTCCCACATATACTGTACATGATTCTGGCAGCCCTGCTTTCTGCTAGCACAGCGTCACAAGCAGTTTCTATCGAAAAGAGGTGTGTGAGCCAGAGGGAGTGTACATTGGTAAAGTGCTTGTCTTGCACACAGCCTACCTAAGTTGGATCCCTCTTATCCCATACAGTCCCTTTAACCTGCCAGGAGTGATTCTGGAGTTCAGAGCCAGGAATAATTTGAGTATGGCTGGTTATGACCCAAAACAAAAAACAGTAAAAAAGATGAGGTACAACCCTCCTAGTAAGCCCCGGGAGTGAAATATGTCCATATCTTACAACAAGGAAGTACCATGACCTCTAGTGGGAGCCTTGTATAGCAGGTTGTGCACATGTGCCCAAGCAGAGCACAACAAAAGGAGTGTCTCCCAGTGAGCACTGCAGAGTATGTGAGCCCCTCACCCTGAAATGAACATCTAGAGAGCACCCTAGCTGAACCCTCTCTAGCACCAACAGCTAGGCAGGTCATTTGTCCTCATAGCAGCCTTTTTTTATTGGGGGGGTACACCTGGCAGTGCTCAGGGCCTACTCCTGCTCAGGAATCACTCCTGGCAGGCAAGATAGAGCCCTACACATTGTACTATCTCTCTGGCCCCAACCAAAGCAGCTTTAACAACAATGAAGGAAAATGGGATGGAAAAGGAATAAAACTAGCCATTCATTAAGATTCAGAACATGAAATAAGCAGGCTCAATCTTGGCTGTGGCACCTTACAACTGATTCTGTAGGGGAGAGAGAATATGAAGCAGGCCGACACGTGAGAAACACTTTCCACCACCTGCATCCACTTGGCTCCGGGCCTATTTACATCGGTCACACCTGGATCTTGGCCTTCAGAAAGATGCTGGGCCTTCAGTTTGGAGTTTGTGATAATTTACTCTTGGCTTATCTGTTTATTTCTGTCTTTTCCCCAATCAAATGCACATTCCATTAAGCCAGGACATCTTGAGTCCTCTTTGGTGTCTCCCGTTTATATAAGCACAGGTTTAGATTCTCAGTGAATAAATGAAAATAGTCAGGGGCATATTTTACTTATTATCTTTTTTATTCCCAAGACTTACTAAGGAAAAAAGAAGTTCCAACATTATAAAAGTGAAAACCTAAATTTAACTATGGTTCAATCTTCTCTGTATTACTTCTCCCACTTAAAGATTAAATAATTATTTTGTCAAGAGCCTCTCACTGAGGTTAGAATTTTTCTCTTTAGGCATAAAGTAGTTTGGGGAAGTTTTTAGAGAGGTAACTTAGGAAACAATTTGCAGTGGAGATCAGAAGAGAAAAAGACTGGAAGCACAGAATCCCATCAGGAAGCTATTAACATGTAATGAATATGCAAATTCCAGGGCCTGGAACCTGTTCTGGGCTGGAATGCTCTGGGGAACTGTGTGTAGCCCAGTCTAAAGGAAAGCTTCACCCTAAGTGCTTTGCCACAAGCATTTTTGCTGCAAACTCTGCGTTAGCATAACTAGGTGGCCATCAGGCAATTATGCCATTAGAAAAAGATAAAATCACAACAGCAAAATAGGAACATTAATATAAGAGGACATAATGAAACATGAAAAATTAATTCTCTGCTATCAAGTAGCAAAAGAAAAAAGAACATTCGTTTCTAGGGTACTTAGACATCATTTAACCATTTCTTGGGGAACAAAGAGGGGCTTGATTCATCCTTTGCCTCCAGATTCTACTATTGCATGAAAAATGTGGTAATTTAGATAACATGTTCTGTGTCTAAATGAGTGAAAGAACTAATTATTGAGCCCCCCAAATGTGTTGGCAATTACTCTCCATCTCTGTGTTTGGCACACTATGGTAAATTTTTGATGGTAAAGAAGGAGGGAAGTATGCATTCATAAGACAATTTGCAAGTTGTATTTTTTAGTAGCCTGTGCAATCTGGCTTCACTTTTTTTCCCCATTTCTTGTCCATTTTATTGTTTATTTTCTATCAAAGCCATATAAGTGGTTGTTTCCATCCACTCTTTTCCTCTGCTCTCAGCTGCTCATCATTGTACAGATGAATGTTTCTCAACACTTTTCCAGCCAGAGACCTTCTGACCTTGTTTCCTTCCTGTGCCTCTTCTGTCCTCAAACTTCTGTACTTCTTGTTGGCCCCTAGATTTGTGCTGTGCCCTCCATCTACAAGATCTTTACCTGCTTGGCTCCTTTGGAATATCCTGGCAGCCTCCAGGGGCTGACATGGTCCCTCGTTGAGCCTCTGGTATATCCCAAGTAGATTTGTAGAACAGTAGATTTTTCCTAACAGTGGAGGCTCAAGCTCAAAACAGTGTTCCTTTTTCAGTAGAATTGTTTTTACAGCAAATTAGTTGTATGGTGAAAGCCAGACAGAAAGAAAACTAGGCTTGGCCCTTCACCTCCTCAAAAAGCCCAACCTGTAGGTGCCTGTGAGAACTTGCCTGGAGGCAGCATGCCCTGCAGCCGACAAATCCTTCCAGGCAAGCTAATCAGGCTGTTTGATGATTAACTTCCTGCCAGACTGGCTGGGGAGAATTCCTAGGCCTGTGGCTCAAGTAGTGCTAATCTACCTGTCCAATCACCTTCCCTGGGTGGCCACCATAGGATTCCCTGTGCCCATCATATCCAGTGTGCCAGGGTGGCCCGATCAGACATGAACAGATTTCTGAGTTAGGCACTTCCCCTCTAGTCAGTAGCATTTCCTGGCCACAGACAAGGGAGTTGCTGAATTAGATGGATGCTTTCCAGTCCCATGCATGAGAACTTCAAACCTCTCAGGAGTTTCCCCACCAGGAGCCAGACAGGCCACAATCTTGTGCCATTTTCCTAAAAGTCTTTGACTCTTTTACTCCCTTATACCTTTTCCTGTACACATGTCTCTTCCCAGTTAAATTTGGAGGGAAAATGGCTCTAGTAGCATTTTTTTTTTTCTTGACAGATAAAGGGTTTGGTGATGTGTGCAGAGATGGTGGTAGAGGAACAGAGTGGATGCTTGAGTACCTGCCTTACAAGCATCTGGTCATGAGTTCAAATCCCTAAAGCCCACATGTTCAGAGCACCATCCTGGCTCCTCTGATCTTTGAGCCTGGAGGGTCTATTGGCTGAGATCCTGAGAATGGCAATCCTGGTCATACTGTAGCCAGGGATTTGGGAGCACCACAAAAAGCACCGCAGCTAAGAAGACATGCCAGTACTACCACCAGTTTTGTAAACCCTACAACTATAAGAGTGCAAACTTTAGTGAGCACCATGCTGAGGAAGTCCCACCATCTGATGAGTGACCCCTGGACAGCACCACAGCCAGGTGTGAGTGCCACCCTCAGTCATCAAACAACAGTATCAACAACAGAGAGAAGAAAAGGCAGCATTACAATCAAACTAGTTCTCTCTTCTATTTTTTTCTTTTTCTTTCCTCTTTTAAATTTATATTCATAGCTTTTAGACAAGGGATCCTCCCCATTTTTTCTTCTTCTTTTTTTCTTTTTTTTCAACAGAACCATAGAACATGAATCATCTTGTTCTGCCTCATAAATTGAGAAAAAAAGTGTATGGTACCAGGGGTAAGCAGTTTCATGAACATTGACTGGAAATAAAAAATGATCAGACCTAAATACCCAATCCAAAGTCAACGACAATAGAATCAAGAGATCTAATCTACAACATGCTATACACAAAAGGAATCTGTTATACTAGCAGTCTAGGGGCAAAGGTATGGGTTGCATTCTGGGACAGGGTCGGAGGGAGGTCAACACTGGTGGTGGAAATTGTCCTAATTCACTGTCATTATGTAGCTTAAACATAACTGTGAAAGACTTATAATTAACATTGGTCTCAATAAAAATGATCAAAAAAATCAAACCTGAAAGTGAAAAGTAATTAATTACAGAGATGTTTCCTACAGAACCTACTATGCAGCTATTGCTCATGTTCTTCACATCTACTTCATAATTATGATAGCATAAAGAGAGTATCTTGTGGGCGGAGTTGCCTAGGAAAACCCAGATGTGATCCCTAGAACCACTTCAGCCTTAAACACAGAGGTGAGCATAGCCCCTTGAACACTGCTGAGTGTGGTCATAAACGAGACGACGATGATGATGAAGGCAATACCATTAGCTATAGCATTAATTACACTTGTCAAAATAAGTTACTGGTTTTCTCTAAGTCAGAAATTTAGCAGAGTTCTGAGTCTGTGCAATCATAGAAAGGCTATAAGGTAGACCGTCTTCTTATGCAAATCCCAGCCTTCTCTTCCACTGCTCCAAAGGAAATTATACTATAGAAGAGCTTTACTTTAGAAACACAGATATAAGTCAGGAACATACAAATTGCAAGTTCTTCTTTTTCTGCTTGCAGACTTCGCTTTCGAGTGTAAGCTTCTGGAAGTCAGAGGTGATATGTTTCCTGTCTGTCTGCAATCTTCTGTTATGGAGATAAATTCTTCCTCCCCCAGTATTGCTCATCTTATATCCTGATCTCAGATAGTCAACAACTCTTTGGGAGAGCTAGGATACATTTCATTCATTATTTGTTTTTAAAAAAAGTTTAGTAAGAGAAGGTATTGAAACATACCTGGTGATCAATTTTCAGAGGTTCCTCCCATCTAGGTATTTAGGGGTCATTCCCAGGGAGGCTTAGGGGAGCATGTAGTGCCAAAGGTCCAACCCTAATCTCCTGCATACAAAGTGGGAGCTTTAATTCATTAAGCTATTTATTCTGGCCTCTGAAACTCATATTTTAAAAATTGTTACAAGACCATTTCTAGGTGGGGCTGTTAGAATCTGAGGTTTAGAATTAACTGTAACCTAAATATTGATGTTTAGAATATGGTGTGCCTTTGCTTAGACTCTGTACTTTGCTTTGGCTTCTGTACTCTGCTTGCTTAAGAAAGTTAAGTGCTGTAAACCTGCTAAGTACTGCCTAAGTACAGCCAGGACAGGCTCTAGTTTTAAGTCTTTTACAAAGACTAGATCCAGAGAATAGCCAGTTCCTGGAACCAGTCCCTAGGGGTAAATGCCAGGAAATACATCCATCTAAGGCAGCTGACAGATGGCCAGATGACAACAGCAACCTGGGTCTGCAGCAATGGACAGATAGCCAGATGACACCACACCCAGCTGTCTGCCTGATGCTTCATTTGAACTACAACCAATGTTAGCCCAATTTTGTACTAAGGACCACTATTACCAAGAGGTGGGAATCCCCTAGACTGAGACACATGTACCCTTTAAATTTGCCAATGAGCCATTCTCGGGGTCTTCATTTCTTAGGAGATATTGAGCCCCAGAGTGCTGGAATAAACTCCCTTGCATTTACATTACTGCCTGTCTCCCTGTGGTCTTTTGAATGATGGATCTTAAATTCTGTATCTAACAGGGGTACAGGGCCCCAAGGACACATCTGACAGTGCCAGGGACTGAACCCAGGGCTCACAAATGCTAAGCAAGTGCACTGCCACTTGAGCCACAGTCTGACACCCACAGTCCTAAACTCTAACATCCTTCTTTGGGTGGGGTAGAGGTTTTGGGGGTTTTGAAGACTAAGAGCATAGTAGCTGAGCATCATGAGGATCTGAACTGGCCTCTAAAACTTACTCTTCTGTGCCTGTTTCCCTTCAGACTGGATTCTTTATTTGTCAGTTGCCTTTTCTCCTGACTCTGCATGAGGCCACAGCTACAATGGAGCTTAGATGGAAGGTGTGGTTTAAGTGCTGCCCTTGGATCTGGAAGGAGCAGGCTGGGATGATCCCTGCCCAGCTGTTCCCAGGAGCCCTTTGTTCAGGCTTGGGCTCCCCTCTGCCTGCCTGTGCCTCTTCCCCACCTCCCCTGTTTCTTTCCACCTTTAGTTTCATCTGCTTTTTTGCCCTTCAGAGACAAACCCATGTGAGCCACAACAAGGAGAAGGAGGTCTTTTTTGAGAGGGTGGGGATCATACCCGGCAGTGCTTCAGGGGTTACTCAGAAATCACTCCTGGCAGGTTTAGCGGACCATTTGGCCATGTGGGATGCTGGTATTTGAACCATCATCCTTCTGCATGCAAGGCAAACACCCTACCTCCATGTTATCTCTCAGGCCCCTGAGACAGAGGTCTTTTTTTTTTTTTTTTTTTTTTTTTGGTTTTTGGGCCACACCCGTTTGACGCTCAGGGGTTACTCCTGGCTATGTGCTCAGAAATCGCCCCTGGCTTGGGGGGACCATATGGGACACCGGGGGATCGAACCGCGGTCCGTTCCTTGGTAGCGCTTACAAGGCAGACACCTTATCTCCAGCGCCACCTTCCCGGCCCTGAGACAGAGGTCTTAAAGCAAACATTGATGCAGGAAATAATCCACACAGTGAAAAGGTATAAGAATGGGTTCAGGAAATCCAGCACTCAAGCAAGGAATCCAATCACACAAGCTTTCTGCTTCTAAGAAGGAATGCAGCTTAGTGAAGGAAGACAAAAGAATGAGTGCCTGCCTTCCTCAGACCCCTGCTTTTATTGACAACGAGGCCACACCCTAGGATGGGAGAGGAAGACCAAATAGGGAATAATCCAATAATCCAAACACCAGATGACACCCTAGGGTGGAGTATGAATATTGATTAGGGTAGAACCAATAACATCTCCCCCTAATTGACTTTATAGAAAAAGAAAATAATTCACATCCCATGATTTAAGATTAGGGCAGATGCCTTTAAATATAAAGATTGGCTGGGCCGGAGAGATAGCACAGCGGCGCTTGCCTTGCAAGCAGCTGATCCAGGACCTAAGGTGATTGGTTCGAATCCCGGCATCCCATATGGTCCCCGGTGCCTGCCAGGAGCTATTTCTGAGCAGATAGCCAGTAGTAACACTTGAACACTGCTGGGTGTGACCCAAAAACCAAAATAAATAAATAAAATAAAGATTGGCAATATTTTGCATAGGTGCAGCAAAAATTGGGAAAACAAAACAAAACAAAAAACAACCTTGGTCAAAAAACAGGATATCCCTATACATGAAGCAACAACCTTAAAATCATCTACAGACTCCAAGCACACTAATTTGTCTAACCCAGTAGTCTTTCTTCAAGCTCCCAGGAAAGGTTCTCCTCAAACACAATTTTCACTGTAGGTTAGTGTGTTAGCCCATCCTAGGACAAGTAAGTCCCAAGACAGCTCCATTCATTCCTAGATGATCTCCAAAGTCAGGGTTGGCCGATATAAAGATGCGAAGGTCAAATCAAAATGATGAAGGGCTTTAATTCATTTGGATTTTACCTTTGTACATGGTGTTAGCTGTGGGTCTGAGTTCGCTTTTTTGCAAGTGGCTAACCAGTTGTGCCAACACCACTTGTTGAATAGGCTTTCCCTGCTCAATTTAGGATTTCTTGCTCCTTTATCAAAAACAAGGTGGTTATATGTCTGAGGAACCTTCTCTGAGTACTCAAGCCTATTCCACTGATCTGAGGGTCTGTCTTTATTCCAATACCATGCTGTTTTTATAACTGTTGCTTTGTAATACAACTTAAAATTGGGGAAAGTAATGCCTCCCATATTCCTTTTCCCAAGGAGTGCTTTAGATATTCGAGGTTGTTTGTTGTTCCAGATGAATTTCAGAAGTATTTGGTCCACTTCTTTGAAGAATGTCATGGGTATCTTCAGAGGAATCGCATTAAATCTGTACAATGCTTTTGGAAGTATTGCCATTTTAATGATGTTGATCCTGCCAATCCATGAGCATGGTATGTGTTTCCATTTCCGCGTGTCCTCTCTTATTTCTTGGAGCAGTGTTTTGTAGTTTTCTTTGTATAGATCCTTCACATCTTTAGTCAGGTTGACTCCAAGATATTTGAGTTTGTGTGGAACTAACATGAATGGGATTGTTATCTTAATGTCCATTTCTTCCCTATCATTATTAGTGTATAAAAAGGCCATTGATTTTTGTGTGTTAATTTTGTAGCCTGCCACTTTGCTATATGAATCTATTATTTCTAGAAGCTTTTTGGTAGAGTCTTTAGGGTTTTCTAAGTAGAGTATCATGTCATCTGAAAACAGTGAGAGCTTGACTTCTTACTTTCCTATCTGGATTCCCTTGATATCTTTTTCTTGCCTAATCGCTATAGCAAGTACTTCCAGTGCTATGTTGAATAGGAGTGGTGAGAGAGGACAGCCTTGTCTTGTACCAGAATTTAGAGGAAAGGATTTTAGTTTTTCTCCATTGAGGATAATATTTGCCACTGGCTTCTGGTAGATGGCTTTGACTATATTGAGAAAGGTTCCTTTTATTCCTATCTTGCTGAGAGTTTTCATCAAGAATGGGTGTTGAACCTTATCAAATGCTTTTTCTGCATCTATTGATATGACCATGTGATTTTTATTTTTTTTGTTGTTTATGTTGTGTATTATATTGATAGATTTACGGATGTTAAACCAGCCTTGCATTCCTGGGATGAAACCCAGGAATAAAAAAAGGTAAAATCCAAATGGATTAAAGACCTTGATATCAGAACTGAAACTATAAGGTATATAGAACAACATGTAGGTGAAACACTCCAGGACATTGAGACTAAAGGCATCTTTAAGGAGGAGACAGCACTTTCCAAGCAAGTGGAAGCAGAGATAAACAGATGGGACTATATTAAGCTGAGAAGCTTCTGCATCTCAAAGGAAATAGTGCCCAGAATACAAAGGCCACCCACTGAGTGGGAGAAATTATTCACCCAATACTCATCAGATAAAGGGCTAATATCCAAAATTTACAAGGTACTGACAGAACTATACCAGAAAAAAACAACTAACCCCATCAAAAAATGGGGAGAAGAAATGAACAGACACTTTGAAAAAGAAGAAAGGCAAATGGCCAAAAGGCACATGAAAAGATGTTCAACATCACTAATCGTCAGGGAGATGCAAATCAAAACTACTATGAGGTACCACCTCACGCCACTGAGATTGGCACACATCACAAAAAAGGAAAACAAGCAGTGCTGGCGGGGATGTGGAGAGAAAGGAACTCTTTTTCACTGCTGGTGGGAATGCCGTCTAGTACAACCTTTATGGAAAGCGATATGGAGATTCCTTCACAAACTGGAAATTGAGCTTCCATACGATCCAGCTATACCACTCCTAGGAATATACCCAAGAAACACAAAAATACAATACAAAAATCCATTCCTTACTCCTATATTCATTGCAGCGCTATTTACAATAGCCAGACTCTGGAAACAACCAAGATGCCCTTCAACAGATGAGTGGCTGAAGAAACTGTGGTACATATACACAATGGAATACTATGCAGCCATCAGGAGAGATGAAGTCATGAAATTTTCCTATACATGGATGTACATGGAATCTATTATGCTGAGTGAAGTAAGTCAGAGGGAGAGAGAAAGACGCAGAATGGTTTCACTCATCTATGGGCTTTAAGAAAAATGAAGGACATTTTTAACAGTATCTCAGAGACAAGAGCGATGAGGGCTGGTAGGTGCAGCTCAGGACATGCAGCTCATCACATAGAGTGATGAGAGCAGTTGCAGAGATGACTACACTGAAAACTATCATAACAATGTGAATGAATGAGGGAAATGGAAAGCCTGTCTCGAGTACAGGTGTAGGGGGGTGGGGAGGAGGGAGATCTGGGAAATTGGTGGTGGGAATGTTGCACCGATGAAGGGGAGTGCTCTTTACATGACTGTAATCATACAACTATAATCATGTTTGTAATCACGGTGTTTATATAAAGATAAAAAAAAATTAAAAAAATTAAAAAAAATGATGAAGGGACAGAGTGGTAGCATAGTGGTAGGGTATTTGCCTTACACGTGGCTGAACCAGAATGAACATGGGTTTGACCTTTGTCAACTGATATGGTCCCCTGAGCCAGGAGCTATATCTGAGCAAAGAGCCAGAAGTAAGCCCTATTGCCCTATTGCCACTGGGTGTGGCCAAAACGAACAAACAAACATAAAAAACCCCCAAAACCTCAGGTGTTTAGATACATCCATCCAGCCTTGAACCCTGGATCCCAGACACAGGAACGGCACAGTTCTTCACAACTGCTACAGGAAACAAATCCCATCTGGGACAGCGGCAATACTGCAAGGTCACCAACAAGTGCCAGCTCTAATATGACATCCTGACAACGAAGAAAATGGGAACAACTTGACCTAAGTGCAGGTTATCCTACCTTTCCAGCTAACGACAAGACAAAATCAGAAGACTTGTCACCCTTTGGTAGGCCCAAAAGCCAAGATTGCGAGTTACAGATGACTGCTGTTAGAACCATGACCAGATTGTATACAGCCTGGGACCAATAAAAAGCCCTAACCTAGGGTTTGAACTACGACCTGCACAATAAACATGATCCCCTGTTCCAAAGGTCTGGCAGAGACTATTGTAACGGAATGGGGCTTCTGGAAGCACAAAGAAAGACACTATCCTAGGTGCCATCCTAGGTTCAGTGCAAAGACCAAGATCACCAACCACAGAAGATGAATTAAAATGACACTGATGGAACAGAACTTTTAGAACCACAAAGACTGACTTCATCATAAATCCCACCACAGGATCTGTGCATATACTGAGATCCCTAGACACAGAGGCCTGATAGCATCACTCAGGACAGAGCAGAGATCTTCCAAACACCACAAAAGCACCACCGGGAGAGTAAATGATCCTGAACAGAGTCTATAGTTGATCCCATGACAATACACTTCAAGGGCGGAGAAACCCCATATCTCTTAGGCCAAGTGAATTCTTTTTCGAATGACCCCAATATTTACTGTGCCCGGGCAGGAGGGAAAAAAAACAAAAAGCACAAAACATTATTTATTTTTTATATATTATTTTATTTTTATTTACTATTATTATTTTTATTTACCTATCTATTTTTGGTCAATTTCTCTGTTTGGGTGTGATAATTGAAGTTGTCCCCAGTTATACTTATTCTTTCTCTTCCTTTCTGTTCTTTCTTTATATGCTATGCCATGTTTCTTATATCAAGACCATGGCGTTTTTTGTTTGTTTGTTTGCTTGTTTTGTTTTGTGTTTTTTTTGTTTCTGTTTTTGTGGAGTTTTTTTGATTTTTGTTTTCTGTGGGTTTTTTTTTTTTTTTTTTTGATGCTTGTGTTTATTGTTGGAGTCCTCACTGGATATTTGACACTTCTTTTTGTACTGGTGGAATGTTTCACCTTTTTTCTCTCCTTCATTTCTCAAACCGATGTTGAGAGCCTCTAGAAGAATTCCGCTTATTTTTGGCCTATTAGACTTTTACCCCAGTTTATTACTTTTCTCTTCTTCAAACAAAACCATGTAACTTGAACTAGCTAGTCCTGCCCCCCCAACTAGAGGGGGAAACAAGGGAGGCACCAGGACCAAACAGGTGCAAGACTACTAAGCAGTAGGCTGTTACAGAGGAGACCACATATTCTAGCTACCCTGGGGGTGAGGGAAGAGGATATGGGTGGTAGGACAAAAACGGAGGTGTAGGGAGGACAATTTGGTGATGGGAATCCCCCCTGATTTTATGTAAATATGTACCTAAAATATCATTGTCAACAATATGTAAGCCACTATGATCAAAATAAAATTAAAAAAAAAGTTCAGATATCAAGTATGGAGTCAAAAAAAAAACCCCAAAAATCAAAATGATAAGCCTGAAAGTGACCGTGTGCCTCTCATCCTCTTTAGGAGTATCCTGTTAGAAGGAGGTCTGTCCCAATCCTCTTCAGGGTTTGAAGAGACTCTGATCTCCAGACCCATTCTAGATATTGAGAGGAAAGATCAGGCTGTGGACAGTTGATGAAGATGCAGGGTATGTACTAGTAGATGATCTATTCCTTATGTAGGTGCAGAGAACCATGCTGGTCCAAGGTTCAAGGTTAAATAGCTGATGTCCAAGTCAAGTCACCAATCCACAAAATTTTGTGGATTCTGAAAAAAAAATGGCTTGCAGCATTTAAAAAACAGGAAATGTCCTAGATCCTAGGATCTCTTAATAGCTGAAACCAGTTGTGAGCAATAGTCTATGGTGAAATGAAGTGGTAGAAATTGACCACTGAGAACACATCAGCAGGCAGTGTGCCTGCCTTCTTTTTTGAGGATGACTCACAGTTCAAAGACTCAAGTGACTTCGACAGCAGTGGCAGCCAGGGTGATGACATGGAGCAGGAGACCTTCATGTAGGATGAGCCACTAAAGAGGATCATGGACAGTTCAGATGCTAGTGGTGCTGCCTGAGTCCAGCTTTCCATGCAATGGGCTTTCTGCAGTAAGTCTAGCTGGGCTGATTTTTATATGTCCTTCAGACTTATAACAGAGCGGAACATAAGTACCAGGGCGACTGCTGTGACAGTGGTGGCATCATCTTCCTGGCAAAAAGAAATGGCCATAGACAAGAAGAAAAGGCTAAATACAATATAAACAGACATTATGTATAATACAGATGAACATTAAACCTAGTGGTAACCACCATACACACACTCACACAGAGACAGACCAAAGAATCTATCCATAGGAAAAATTAACCTAGGTAGAATGTGTCAAAGCATTTCAAAATATAAAGCTGGCATGTCAGGTGAAAAAAAAAAAAGTTCTACTTCCTTGGAGTAATCAACATCAATGGAGGGGAACTTTGCTGGAAAAAGTCTTCATGGTTTAGAACATGCAGAAAACATTCTTAAAACAGTCATACTATTTAAAACCAGAATACTAAATGAAACAACTGGCACCCAAACAGTGACCTAGCACCCAGGGACCCAATAAGACAGCAACAACGGTGAGTGACTTGACCCTCTGGTGGATTATCACCCTCAAAAACTATACTGAATGTGCCGTGTCTTTCACTGGAACATCAGTTGACAGGGTCCCTTCTGAACATGGCTTCATATTGCTCTGGTCCATTTACTTACATGTCTCAGAGTCTACCAGGGGTCTTCAAACTACGGTCTATGGGCCACATATTGTATTTATTCCCATTTTGTTTTTTCACTTCTAAATAAGATATATGCAGTGTGCATAGAAATTTGTTCATAATTTTTGTTTTTACTATAATCTGGCCCTCCAACAGTCTGAAGGACAGTTGGTCCCCGGTTTAAAAAGTTTGAGGACCCCTGGTATGTGTCAGGCTCCCTAGTGATTCTCCTGCATATATGCCACAGAGGGGAAGAGTGCCTTACCAGTGATGATGAGTTCTCGATTTAAAAGCCTTCCAGAGCTGATTACTTATTGTTTACTACTGGCACTAAACCAGTAGAGAGATATGAGAGACCCTCATATCCCGAGACCCTCATCTCCTAAGAATGATGAGCCAGCCAGCTACCATCTCTGTAGACTCAGTCTGAAAATAGCTCAACCAGAGATACTCCCAAGCCCTAAGCACTGAGTCCGGTGGATGATCCAGTGCCAGCAGTCCAAGTCCTGGGCACTGTCAAGTGGTTCAATGTCTGGAATGGTTCTGGATTTATCAACAGAAACAACACCAAAGAAGAGTCTTTGTTCACTGGACTGCTATTAAGAGAAACAATCCCAGGAAGTTTCTGTGTAACATTGAAGATGGGGAGATGGTGGGGAGAAAGGAGATCAAAAGTTGCTAATGTACCTGGATATGGCGGAATGACAGTGAAAGGTAGCAAATATGCTCCCAATCAACATAGGTTCTGTCTATTCATCCCCAGCCTCATTCAGCTGTTCCACCATCTATGGTGGCAGAGGCCCCCTCTGGTGGGACAGAAGCAGGTAGTGAGACAGAAGCAGGTAGTGAAGGGGAGAGAGCTGAAGACTCTGGGGAGTGTTCCTGACACCAAAGTCTTCCATCTTTCCTCTACCAGAGGTACCTTTTGTGAGAAGCCTGGACCCCTAAAATGCTGCAGCTTTTCGAGGAAGCCCCAGCAGCCTAACACAAAAAGTGAGGGTAGAATAGGAGCACATTCAGGATTTTGGGAGTTTTTGAATTTTATTTTGGGTGGGCAATACTCCCATTCCTGTGCTCAAGGATCAATCCTGGGGGCTCAGGAGACTAAATGGGATGTTGGATCTAAGTTGGGCTGGCCAAGAGCAAGGCAAGCATCCTACCCACTTCATGATCCTGTGAGCTTTTGCAATGTGGACAAAACTACCAAATCCTGTAAGGATTTGAATCATGGCATATCATGTATGAAGATCCAGAGGCAGACAAGTCCTGGTGTTATGAGATATCAGGGTTTGGGGATGGCTGGGGCCAGGCATGGAGCATCCTCCAAGCTGGTAGGGAATCCCTCTGAGAAAGGGTAAGCTGTGCCTTCCATGTCAAACTTTTTTTTTAAATTTAAAATATAATGGGAGGCACACCCAATGGTGCTTAGGGCTTACTCCTGGCTCTGCACTCAGGGATCATGCCTGGTGGGGTTTGAGGAACCACATGGGGTGCGAGGATTGAACCATGACCTACTACTTCTGTGGCCCTACCCACTAATTTAAGTTGTTTTAAATTGAGTTAACATTGTTTATAATACTACTGAAGTGGATAATTTATACTTGCAGCTTTGGGACTTGGATCCCTTTGCCAGTGTGTGATGGTTGCCACCAAGTCAAAGTAAAGTTCCTTCTCTGGCACCCCAGAGCCTCCTTGGTTTGCATTTCAATTGATTATGCCTCAGGGTTGTTTACGCTGGGGGTTGTTTAACTCAGGTATGCACTGTACCCTGAGATCTTTGCACTAAATGCTATCTTTGCAACATTTGTTGGGGTCTTAGTGATAATTTAGGGGTTTCTGGCTTCTAGTGCAATGCTTTCCCAGGACACTCCCCTGTTGACTTGGGAAGGTGGAAAAATCCTCTCCTAAAGGCTCATTTTAAAAACCTGGCTTTTTGACTCTTGGAGGAATGCATGAAGCTCTGGTTCCTGCCTAAATCATGGCAGGGTGCAGTGTGGCTGTAGAGGTTTGGGGTGTGAAAAATAGCTGCTAATCTAGCAGCTATTTGGGGGATTTTCCCACCTAGCTGCAGATTACAGAGGAAGTCAGTCCAGGAAAACAAAACAAGAGAGGCTAGAGAAGGCACTGTGCCAGAGATGAACCAGAGCCTAATTCCAGATGTAATGGTTCTGCGTTTCCTTAGAAAACTTTGCTGTTAGCATTTTTTTTTTGCTGATTTTTTTTATTAATATCTTTAAACACCTTGATTACAAGTATGATTGTAGTTGGGTTTCAGTCATGTAAAAAACACCCCCCCCCTTTCACTGTTGCAACATTCCCACCACCAATGTCAAAATCCAGGGTGCCATGCTGCTATGTAGTTCCAGGAGGTTGGAAAAAAAAAGACATAAAATGTTTCTTGCCAGTTTCTCCGAGTCTGCCCATGTTTCTGTTTTGATTCTGTTGTTGCCAGAGGCTGCCTGGGGGTCTCTGTGGTTTGCTTTTGGTATCCTTAAATCATGAAGTCTGCGTGGCTTTGAGAAATGGACGTTTATCAATCAGTTCCACGCCCTCTGCTGGCCAGGTGTCATCTTACAACAGTAAAATCAGGCGGGTGGACCTGGGGGTGAGGGAAGGTATTTTCAGCAAGAATTTCCTGACTGTAGGAAAAAAAGTTTTGTTTTTGTTTTTTAGAGAAAAGGCGTTAAAATAGGCTATTTGAAACCCAATGGTTCTTCCTTTTACAGATGATGATAATTTTAAAACTCCTCGAATTAAATTTGGGGCCTCCGCTGGGTCCCTGGCCTTGGTATTAATTAACAAAGCTTGAAACAAGCCGTGATTAATTGCAAGTCCAGGAGCATAACGCCGTTTGATGAATATGTTCAGATTTCAGGGAGAAAAACATTCAGACCGTTGCTTTAGGCAGGAGCCTCCGCAATAATAACCAGTTTGGTTTCAAAAACGTGTCTTTGCCATACAAATTGCAGAGAGTATCATCCCTGGAGTGAAGTTTGCTGATAATAGAGTAGAGGCAGGGTTCTGGAACCATCTGCGCAGTGAGGGGTTTCCGGGATTTCTATTTTTCTGTCACTCTGTCTTTGTCTCTATTTCTTTTTTCTTCATTTTCCTGATTCAAATGATCCACTTTCACGAAGATTAAGGGGCTGGAGCGATAGTACAGGGGTCAAGGCACTGGTCTTGTATGTGGTCAACACCAGGTCAGTCTGGTCTCTGAGCACCTCCAGAAAATGATTCCTGAATATGATCAAGCAAGGAGGAAACCCTGAGCACTGCTAGGTATGCCTTCCTTCCATAAGAAAATTGATTGAGGGGCCGGAACAATAATACAGTGGGAAGGCCTTGCAATCAACCAACACAGGATGACGTTGGTTCAAATCCCAGCATCCCCAGATGGTCCCCCGAGCCTGCCAGGAGTGATTTCTGAGCACAGAGCCAGGAGTAACTCCTGAGCTGAGTGCCTCTAGGTGTGACCCAAAAACCAACCCCCCCAAAAAAGATTGAGAACCCTGAGGAGGGGGTGAAGAGATAGTACAGTGAGTAGGGCATTTGTCTGGTGTGTGGGTGAGGGTGTTAGATCCGAAGCATTCCATCAGGTCTCCTGTGCCCCACCAGGAGTGATCCTTGAATGCAAAACCAAGAATAAACCCGTAGCATTGCTGTTGGGGCCCTAAAACCAAACACACAGAAAGAGCCCAGAGAAAAAGCTCAGAGGCTTAGAATACCTGCCATGCAAGCATAAGGTCCAGAGCTCAAATCCTCAGGGTCCCACATGAATGATCCTGGCAGCTCTGCTCTCTGCCACCTCTGTCACCAGCACAGCAGTTTCCAGCTGTGCTGAAGCACCATAAGGAGGCTACAATCCCCTTGCATGGCCACAGCTAAGAAAGGAAAACAATAGGCCTAGACCAACAAGCACCTTAGCCAGGAAGCCCTGGAAGAATATCCCCTGGCAAGCATGCCGGTGACCTCGGTGAGCCTTGCAACCATAACTCATGTGCTTTCAGCTAGGAGTGTGAGTCCCTGCAAATACTATGCAAGCAGCACAATCTTTTTTTTTTTTTTTTTTTTTTTTTTTGGTTTTTGGGCCACACCCTGTGACGCTCAGGGGTTACTCCTGGCTATGCGCTCAGAAGTTGCTCCTGGCTTCTTAGGGGACCATATGGGACACCGGGGGATCGAACCGCGGTCCGTCCTAGGTTAGCGCAGGCAAGGCAGGCACCTTACCTCCAGCGCCACCGCCCGGCCCCGCAAGCAGCACAATCTTAAAAGAGAACTCGCCCCAGTGATCTCCTGCAGCAAGTGAGTGAGCAGCTGCCTCCTCCTGGTGGGTGGGACTCCTGACACCGTCTGCAGCTAAATGCAGGAGCTCCACAGCCAGGCGTGGGTGCAGCCAGGCCCTCATAACTACATCAACAAGATGGGGCAAAATTATGAAAAGATTCAATCAGAGTGGGAGGAGACGGTGGATATGAGATGAGAGATTTCTAAAGAACAAAGGTACTCCAGACATGTCAAAAAATCAGAAAAAAAAATCCATGAGCTCAGGCTTTTTCAGAATCCTTATGGAGATAGTTGTCCACTTGGACCTCGAATTAAATGAGGGAGGAGGATTCTGAACTTTAGGCAGAGCAGTGAGTTTGGTTACTGACTTTTACTCTGGATTTGTATCAGAGGGAGCTGAGGTATATGTCAGTTCCCCAGTGTATGTGCAGTGGCCAAGAGCAGGTGGGGACAGGACAAGCATTAGAATTATGGTGCTGTCCAGAGAGGATAGGAAGATGCACTTGGAAACTTTATGGTGTCAGAAAGCAAACCCCAGACCTCACACATGCAAGGCAAGTGCCCTCTCGCCGAGCCATCTTCTGGCCTGGACTCAAAGGGTCTGAATGTGAGTCCAGTCTCCAAGGAGCTCATGGTTCCTCATTGTGTCTCTCTGTGCTGTTGCCCCAAACCCCCCATGGAAAATGCATCCATGCTGATGCTCGGCTCTTGCTGCCTGAGCTTCTTAGTTTACTAATACTAATTTTAAACAAAAGACTGCATTTTCTTTTACAAAAAGACATGAGAATTCAGCAACAGTTGGTGCTCTGAAGTACCTGAGCACCTTCAAATTCTTCATTGACTTTTTGGAGTCTCTGTGTCCATCAGGCTGCAGAGGGAGCAAAAAATAAGTGGGGTAACGGAAAATTACTCATTAATTGCTGGGTAGAGAGGACAAAATGTTTCACTTCTCTGAACCACAGCAGATTTGCATAACAGTAGTTTTTCTGTTTTTCCTGGGAAATATATGAGCTGCTTGTATGGTTTATTTTGCCCAAGGTTCTGTCACCCCTGAATTAACAGTGGAGTATTTTTTTTAATATCCAAAACTCTCAAATGCAGAATGTCTTTTTTCTGGAAAGTACAGCTCCAGGGTTGGGGGAGGGAGAGTGTGAGAGGATGGTGATGGTCTCAGGAACCTTTAAGATACAATAAATAATTATGGTGTGGGGTGAGGGTTTCAGCAGAAAGGCCACATTGAGAATGATTTAAGGGTAGTACTTAATAGCAGGTTTTCTGCAAGGTGCTCAGGCATGAAGGTCAAGAAAGCACCACTCCTGGCTCATGCTTTTATTTATCCAGCATGCTTGAAGAATTGGAGGATGGCCTTGATGAAAAGGGATGCAGTTTTTCCCACCTCAGTGGATCCCACAGCTTTGAGGTGAGAAAAATATGGGGGTGCTCAGATAGGAGACCCCAGAGAGCATGAACTGTTTAAAGACCATACGCCAGAATCATAGAAACTTTGGTGGTTCACAGAATTCTTCTAAATGCTATTCAGGAGTCCTGTGCTAGAGAAAAAGGAATAATGATAAGAAGGGGCCCAGCTTTGTTTCATTCTTGACCCAGTTCAGAGCTGGTGGGCATGAGAATTTCCCTAGACATTATTTGGGCAGAATCAGTGACCAGCCTGATGACTGCAGCCAGTAGATTTTTAACAACAGAAAAGGAATAATGTTGTAAAAGTTGTTGAAGCATATGCCAGTGCGCTTTGTGGTCACATGACTGAATTATGACATTTGTGATTAGTTTTCCCTGCTCCCCTCCTCCAAACTCTCTCTCTCTCTCTCTCTCTCTCTCTCTCTCTCTCTCTCTCTTTTCCTCTCTCCTTTCTCTCTCTCTTTCCTCTCTCTCTTTCACTCTGTAACTAACAATCAGTTTCTTTCTATGAAGAAAACTTACTGACTGGGTTTGGATAGTCTCCAACTTGCAGCTCCTGTGCTCATGTGCTTTTCACCTTCCATAGTCTTATGACCTGAGCAGTACCTTTAGAATTTGCTGAAATCTAGGCAGGCAGCTTAGAGAGTGTCCAGGACTGTCTCGGGCATTGGAGAGTCAGAGTGGTGGGAGGAGAAGAGTCTGGGGTCAGGAGGATAGAACTGCAAGTAGATTATTAATCAAGAAAAATATTGGGTGGGGGAGTGTTAGGCTACACCCAGCAGTGCTCAAGAATTTCTCCTAGCTCTGTGTTCAGAAATCACTCCTGGCAAGCTCAGATGGCCATATGGGATGCCAGAGATTGACAAGGGTCAGCCACATGCAAGACAAACTCCCTCCAGCTGTACTATCGCTACAGCCCCAAGAGAGATATTTTTGAAAACATGAAAAGCTGGAGATGCTGTGAAGGATGGACATGGTTGTGATGGCCATGAAAATAGATGCTGTTTCATGCTCACCTGGGATAGCTTCAGAGGAAATGCAGTTCAGCTCTGGGATACAAGAGGTTGGGTTGCCCACCCCTCCTTAGGCCCACATGTGCTGGCACCTTGATGTCAGTAACCCCAGGCATATATCCCCACTCTCACAGTAGGAAGCCTTGATCCCCACCTGCAGAGATGAAAGGGACCCTGTTTCAGGTATCTGGAGATTCACAGACCACATCATCAGAGGATGGCTACAGGGCAATGGACCAGAAGAAGGAATTATTCAATTTCTGGTCTCCTGCTAAGCTGGTCCCTCTGCAGGAGTCAGTGATTTTTTCTTTTTTCTTATGTAGTGGTGTCCTCTCAAAGAAAGACCATTTCCAGGAGAGAGATAGGCCTGAGTTTTTGGGAGCCTGGTCTAAAGGGTGAGTTGTCAGCTTTCCTGACACAAGGAAGAAATGCCCTCAGTTTCTGCTCTGATTATTAGTCATAGTGCTAAGGTGCAGCAGGCTCCCTGGGATGCCCCCCCCCTTTTATTTTCTTTTGGTTTTTGAGCCATACCCGGTGATGCTCAGGTGTTACTCCTAGCTATGAGCTCAGAAATCACTCCTGGCTTGGGGGAGCATATGGAACACCAGGGAATCGAACCGCGGTCCATCCGAGGCTCGAGCAGCCAAGGCAGATGCCTTACTGCTTGCGCCATCGCTCTGGCCCCCTGTGATTGATTGCCCTCTTAATCAGAATCTTGCTAGAGCAACTTTCTACTAATAATGGTGTGATCAGGATTTTCAGCCCCATAAAAGCTGGGGGCTGTAGGGACTTTCAGGCAGGACTTAAAATTGGTGTGCTAGCTCAAATGTTAGAGTTAGACATGAGCTAACTGCTTTCAAAACTGTTAGAGTTAGAATAACTGGGAAATAAATGTTCTTGGCTTTCATGGAATACCTTGGATTTCTTGGCTGAGTGCCCTCTATTGGCTGCGTGCTTTCATGCAGTCAGTCAGTTAGCACAACCCTTCATACCCTTGTACTGTTATGGGAAGAGAGAGAACCCAGTAAGAGAGAACCCGGAAGGGTTTGCCTGAGGTCTGCAGTTGGACCCCATCCACTCATCTCATTCATTTGTGAATGTATGTGTGCTGAAGTATTCTCTCCATATTTTCATTTTTTAATTTTCTTTTCACGGAGGTACATGGGATGGGTGCATGGTGGCAGCAGCAGTGGTGTTGTTAAATAATTTCCCATATAAAGACTCATCAAGGTAATTAGAAAGTCCATGAGCTTTTTTATTTTTCAGACATTAGAAATGTACATTTATTTGAGGAAGGCTATATATACCAGGTTAACTGAAATGACTTGACTCTTCTCCTTCTCTTGAAAATGAATCAATCTAGTGAGCAAATTCTGATTAAAGAGAATTGATCAAAAATAGTAATGGAGGAGCTGAAGTGATGGAGCTCAGAAGGTAGAGCATTTGCCTTGCTTGTGGACAACCTGGGGCTGACCCCCTCCAGCCATATAGTCACTTCAGCATCGCCAGGAGTGATTCCTGAATGGAGAACAACTCCATTGGTGTGGCCTCCCAAAAAATTTGTGATGAATGTTTATGGATGGATCTTTTCCCCTTCATATTTGATGGTCCAATTTAATTATATTCTGGATAATGGTATTTAATCTGTTTTGTTTGTCTCCCTGCACTAAACTATGCACTCCATGAAGGTTGTTATTATAATGTAGAATAGCTAGAGCAGTGCTCAACCACCATTCATAGAGCATTGTGGACATAGAAAGGGTTGAGGACTGCTGCTCTACCTTAGCTATTATAACTGCCAGCTCATGAGCCAGGTAGACTCTATGATAATTATTGTACAAAATATGTGAGTCTATGGATTTTTCAAAAAGTTTCGATTCAAGTCAATAAAATGTTCTAGAGGTCTAGTTCCCATACTGCTGGAGTCACAGAATGGATCTAGAAAATAGCAGGGCTCATCACCTGCTAGATGAACTCAATTAATTACTAAATAAACCCTTGGTGCAAATGGCCATGTGCTTTCATGCAATCAGTTAGTCCCACAGCCTCTCATACCTTTATCTGGACTGTCAGGGGAAGAGAGAGAACCTAATAAAGGGTCATATGGTTGGTTCCAGATCATTCACTAACGTACTGTGTATTGACTCTGGACCAGGGGTGCATATGCTTGGAAATTTTATTCTGGCCTTGCTCAAGACAATATTTTAGGGTTTGGGAAAGTTGAAATAAGAGTTGCAACCCCCAAGCACCTTGCTTGCTGTTGGGCAGAGAATGAGCAATGAACAAGCATCAGTGCATCTCTTCTTTGATAGACAATAAACTGAGGGGTTGAACTAGTGATAAAGTAAAGGATTTTTCACATTGACGGTTCTAGGGATAGGCATGAGTGTGCACACAAATTCCTGACAGTTTTTGACTTCTGAGCATTTAAAGGGAATAGATCATCACTCAGAATTGCTTTGCAAGCCATTAGGCTGTCTTACTGGGGCAATTAAAAATCATTATTTAATTATTAAATTACAACAGCTGCTTTTCTTTCTGTGCCTGGTGTCCCCTTCTTCCACTGGATTGTAAATGCTACCTGTGTCCAACCTGTGTCTTAAAAGTTAATACATAAAAAAAGTTCATCCATTTTGTGCATAGGTTTTTGAATGAGAACTGTCCTGCCAATCTAATCAATGTTCCATGCTGTGTGGAATGAGGGAAAGCCTCCCCCAACCGCAACACTTTCTCTAACCCAAAAGATCTTCTGTCTTGCTCCTAAGGAGACATCTGGTGTGGATTATAGGTATAGACAAAACCCTTTGCTCTTCCTGCCTCTGGACTGCTTGGCTCTGGGCTCACTGCAGCTACATTTCTAGGAAGCTCATGGGTGCTGGTGCCAGAGGGCTGTCAGTATATCTGGGCAACTTCCCAGCTTTTAAACACAACTTGAAAAACATTAGGCTCTTCTGAGGATATCATTGACTAGATGACATTAAGCAAGCATTCTGAGAGTTAATGACTCACTGAAGCCTCACAGCTCTTGCCTAGGCTTGAAAAAAAGAAGGCAGGAAAGAAGCAGCATCGATTAGAACCCATTTTTTCTCAAGCGCTGCCTGAACCCCATTTTCAAAAGCCATGAGAGCATTTGAAAACTCACATCCAGTCATCCAATCCTAGGCTTTCCAAGTCAGCCTTTCTGTATTTAAATAAAAGTAAACCAAACCAAAACAAAATATGTAGAAGATGTTCATATCCTGGTGCCTCCACATTAGCAGCAAAACCCATAATTTTTCTGGTGATTTATTTTTTTAAAGGATTATTTTAATTAAAAGAACACTGTTTGGTGGTTTCCTCCAGCTTGAACATGTGGCCTCAGTGAGTTTGGCACTGTCCTTTGAACACACTTGCCTTTCTTTCTAGGCAGTCTTGTCATGCTCAGTCTGGTAAGCTGTCCTTTATTCTCACCAGGTATGGCCCATCTCTGATTTCTCTCCTGGGCATATGTCAACTGCAACGGAGGGCACAAATGACCCCCTCTATTGCCTTGTCATCGGGATGTCTCTCCATCTCTGCAACACCAAAATGCTCCTACAGTATTTATGAGTCGAGTTCTCCTCACCCACAACCAAGTCTTCAAAGCAGGAGGATCCTCTCATTTGCTCACTCCTAGCTCCTCTTCTGCTTCTCTCCCAGGGCTTCTTCATACTAGTACTAATCTTAGATGGGGCGGATTGATGAATGAGTGAATTCGTGGGTGAATGTTTAATTAATTAGGAAAATAATTCTTTTTCTCAAGAGGCCAGGGCTCATAGGAAAGATCCAGGCGATTCTCCACACCCAGTGTTCTCCCTGCTGCCTCCGGCTCCCACCACCCACACGCAAGCAAGTGCCCTGCCGTAGGCAGAGAAGAATAGCAGGGTCAAGAGAAGGGAAGCAAGTCCCAAATCACAGAGTTCTCCTTCTGTCTGTGAGCGTGCGCTGGTTACCTGGGGAACCAGATTTATCTCTGTGTCCTCAATACAGTGCATCTCAATGAGGGCACTTTTAATAACCAATTGATGTGTAATTGCCTGTATAAATTATGTATCTCTGGTCCGGCTCCCACACATGGAGTGAATGATGGAGGAAAGCTCTCAGAACTGTTATCTTGCTGGGATGTGCTGTGGCTTGGCACTCGGGGGGCTTTGGAAGGGGCTGAGTTCTGTCTCTTGGGGCTTCCAGTACACTCTTTGAAGAAGCAAGAAGGAAGAGCATGCAAGATGCAAACAGAAGCAGAAACACGACTGTGGGCTCTCACATGGCTGTCGAAGGCACGGAGCCTTAATTCTGAATTCAGCCTTTGATTGTCTATATACAAGGCCTGTGCCAGAGGTGTTTGACTTCTGCTGGCTTAGCTCCAGATATGCCCAATCCCCACTTCAAAAAAGAAGTCGCAGTGAGACAAGACAGAAGCGAGTTACCAACTGATTACATCTTCTTTGTCTCTGGGGGAATCATATGCGTATCTCGTGGGGCCTCCTTGGGTATTCAGGGGAAAGGTGATACTGTAGCAGGACATACTATTTATACTAATTCTCTTAATTCTTCCAGTCATTAAGCATGTCCTTTAGGACATTCATCATCAGGACCTTGAATAGGGTGGTGGGGACCCCTCAAGAAGTAGGGCATACTTCCTACATTGCAACTTCATGAGGAAAGGATTGTTGTGCAAGAGTGCAAATGTTCATGTCGTAGGGAACAGTGGTGTCATACCATGCCTACCTCCAAAGTTATGTCCTTCTTCCACCACTGTCCACAGGCCTGTTCCCTTCCCATCCGCGGTTCAACTCCTTATGACACTTCTGCAATCAGAGCCTTGTTACCCTTCCCTCCAAATTCCTGGCTATCTCACCCGAAGAGGGAGACCCTTTCCACTGATCTGTGCCCAGCCAAGCACAGGAACCTGGGGCAAAGTCACCATATCTCCAGAAGGATGTGGTGAGTCTGGGAATGAGGTTGTGTGTGTGTGTGTGTGTGTGTGTGTGTGTGTGTGTGTGTGTGTGTGTGTGTGTCCCAGGCAGTGTTGAAGAGTGGCATATTTGGCCACCTCAGCCAACTGGACATTCAGTTGATACTCGTGTCCAAGGAGGTGCTGCTGCCTGTGCCATGCTGTTCTGAGACCACAGAAGGGAATGGGCCCCCAGAGACTTACCAGGCCCTGTTTAGGGGATCATATAGTGCTGGAGCTTATATTCAAGTCAGCTGCAATAATGCTATGCATCTTAATCCCTGGACTGCCCTCCCACTTCTACTGTTTCTTGATTTGGATGAGGAGGATATTTCATTTTTTCTCAGCTTCTTTAAGAAAGAAAAGAGGCAGAAACACTCCCATCAACAGAATCTCTGCCAAGACTCTTTGTCTCCTCTCAGGTCCTGGGCATATGGTTGGAGAGATTTGTGCAGGCCCCACTATCTTCACTTCTGAGACTGATGTGCAGGGCCAGCAGGGATGAGGGCCTGTGTCTATCCCCCTACCTGCCCTCTCTGGGTCATTGACACCCTCCAATTTTCTTCTCCATGAAGTCAGCTTGCTTGGTTTGCAACACTTTAAAAATTCGTTTCAGGCGTCAAATTCTTTTAATCCAGGCTTCAAATATAGGACTCAGAGCATTAGTACCAAGAGATCATTTGTTCTGTCATGCTTCGATTTGTTAATAATAGGATCTGATACCTTCTTTAGTGGAAAGTTGAGTGAATTCCATCTCTTGCTACTGCCAGTCCTTTGACCTCTCTGATGTCCATGATTGGGCTCCAACATGAAGATGCAGAGATCTATTTTCCTTCCATATAAGAAGTAGACATGGCCTCCTTTCTGCCCTCTATAATGAGCACTGTCCCATTATACTCCTAATGCCAGAAAACATGTCTTTCTAAGATCTTTTATTTTCTTGATAACTTGTTGAGACTTTGGTGCTGAGAATTAGTGCCCAGGATGCACTGACAATAATGCTGGAATTGTACAGTGAGTTGAGATATGTGAGTAAGAGGTGAAAAGTTGCCCCAAGAGAGGCCCTATAAAACTGAGTTTAGACCAGAGTGAAGCCAGGCTGTGAATCACTTAGGGTGATAGAGGAGCTGCCCTATCTCCCTGCACTAATTAATTATACTCTTGTACCACTCCCTGGCATCTGAGGTCTTTAAGGACATAGAATGGATCTCGGATAATACCACAGAGGCTAGTTTGCATTTTATGTTATCCTCTGCCCTGATGCCTGCTGAATTGATTATTATGAATACTAATAGCTTCTATTAATTGGATGTCTCCTATTTGCAGAGATTTTTGCCCTCATCATCCCTTATTCTCATACAATTCTTGGCATCAGTATTAGGAATCCCATATGTTATAAGAATAAGAAACCCCAAGTCATACAAATGCATGCAGATCTCTTTTGGCTCCCAAAACTGTAATAGAGTTGCAATTCCAGCATAAAAGCTTTTCCCTTCTCTGCATGGCTCAAACCCCTGAAAGTAGCAATCCCCCCAAAAAAGCAGCATTCCTGAGCTGAGTCTGAGGCTCCCTCTGCTTCAGGTGACAGCTGTGGGTAGAGAGTGCAAGGGGAAATGGGATTCTGAAGGGGAAATGGAGCTCAGTGTTTTGGTAGCAGCAACCATATTTGGCTAGCTGGGACCCCTTTCCATTGAACTGCCAGCCTCAGCAGGCGTCTGTCTTGGCAACTGTGCCTGGGGGGAGAAGCTCCCCCAAAGCAGCACAGAGCAACCTGGCCTGCCAAGGAACCACTGAAAGATTTTGAGAGCAGTTAGCAAACTTCCGGTAAAAGGCCACATAGTAAATATTGCAGGCTTGAGGGCCATATGGTCCCTGTTGCAGCTCCTCCAATCTGTGGTTGTAGAGAGAGCAGACAGTATGTAAACAGAGGAAGTGCTGGCGTTACAATAAAACTTTATTTATAGACAGGAAGAGTGGAATGTCGTTTTGTATTCATATAGCACTTTCTATTCTTCTTTTCATTGTTTTATTTATCTCTAAAATTTCAAGTGTAAAAAAATCATTTATAGCACATAGCCATTTTCAGCAGCCTGTAATGTAAGGCTCTACTTTGCTGACCCCTGGTTCCATTTTTATAATCACAGTGAATAATTTGTGAGTGGCAGTTTTAGATCAGTGACTTAGTTTTCTAAGTGGGAGTTAATTAATATTTGCCAAGTGACATATTAATCCTTAGATATACATAGATTATATTATAAACTACAATTTATAATATTAAAATGTTATATCCTGTTAATAATATTGGATTATAATAGTTATAATATTAATAATTAATGACAGTGATATTATAATATTGATATTTGTCAGCCAGGTAAATGGCTCAGTGGGCTGGAACATATATATGTCTTACATGTCAGAGACCCAATTTCAATTCCCAGCACTATGGCATGATGCCCAGAGAACTACCTGGAAGTGATCCCTGAGCTGAGAGCCTAGAGTAGTCCCTAAGCATTTTTGGGTGTAGTCTAAAATCACCCAATACAAATTTTCTTGTTTAAAAGGACCAATTGTGTAACCAACACTAGCTAAAGTATTAATTTCTAAAACTCTGAAAGTCTTTCTTGTTTTCCCTCCATGCTGTTTCTTTCTTCTCTGGAACTTTTGTGTCTCAACGTAAATTTTATGTATCTAAGCATTTTTTTTCCTTTCACAGTATAATATAACCTTAAAAGAGAAAACTATAGGGGCTATGGAGTTTAACACATAATTATACAACTAATCCCTGTCTTTATATCTTGAACTAAGATATAAATTAAAGTAAGGAAAAAATAGAGCGTTGCTAGCAACTTTTCTCATTCCATGCCTCTAAAAGCACCATTTTATTCCTCTACTCTTTCGCACTTGGCGCTAGTCATTGCTTGCTCCTCTGAAAATTTTACTACAGCTGTGCTTGCTTCTCTTACAAACTGATACAAGGAAAAATTTTGTTTGTGATTTGTGGTAACATTACACCCCAACACACAAAACCTTTACACTCCTGGAATTCATGTTGGCTCAACAAAATAATACATCCGTGTATGACTTACTTACCTACAATGGATCAATGATTTGTGTTATTTGAAGACTGGCTTCCATCATACAGTTCACTATATCCTAAACTCGTTCTCTGCTTTTATGGTAGTTTTCTTATGCACTTTTAATCTGCATTTCTATGCTATTACTAAGATTAAGCACATTGTCCTCTACTTCTTAGTCACCTGGACTTTTGCTTTTGTGACGAGTTTGTTCCCATTTTTTATTTTATTAGATTTTTATTCTCTCTATTCTTTGTACATGCCCTTTGTCTATTTTATGTGTTATAAGGATGCTCTCTAACTTTGTATATTGCTTCTTCATGTTATGGAGTCTTCTGATGAACCATTTGGGGGGGGGTTGGGCCACACCCAGCAGCACTAAGGGATTACTCTAGGCTCCTTGATCAGAAGTTGTTTCTGGAAGACTTAGGGGGCCATATGGGATGCCAGGATTCGAACCACCATCTGTCCTGGGTTGGCTGCATAGCAAGGCAAATGCCCTACCACTGTGCTATCTCTCCGGCCCCAACATGAATCATTTTTTAAACATAATTTTCCATTGATTTCTCTTTCTCTTTTAATCAGCAAATTATTTCCTCTTGAAATAATAAAAAGATTCTTCTATATTATCACTAAAGATACCTATAATTATAATTTTGTATTAATTTTTGTAATACATCTGGAAGTGATCTGGGATATATATATATATATATATATATAATTGATATATTTCAGGGGCCAGAGACATTATACAGTGGGTGGGGTGCTTGCCTTATATGTGACCAACTTGGGTGCAAATCCTGACACTCCATATATACCTTCAAGCCCTGACAGGAATGATCTCTGAGAACAAAGCCAGGAGTAGGTTCTAAGTATTGCTAGGTTTGACAACAAAATAAAATAAAAAGCACATCTCATACTCCTTTTTTGGCAAAGAAAAATAATTATTGCTAGGTTTGACAACAAAATAAAATAAAAAAAACATCTCATTACTCCTTTTTGGCAAAGAAAAAATAATTATAAGCTATAATTTTTTTCAAATCATATAAGGGGCTAATATCTAAGATATACAAGGTACTGACAGAACTTTGTTTTATCATCTGGATTATATTTTTTAAAATATTTTTAATCTTTATTAAAGCACCATGATTACAAGCATGTTTGTAATTGGTTTTCATCATAAACAAAATACCCCCTTCACCAATGCAACATTCACACCACCAATGCCCCCCCCCCCCTTCTCCCACCCCTGTATGTATTCGTAACAGGTATTCTACTTCTCTCATTCTTTAACGTTGTCATGTTAGTTGTTAGTGTAGTTATTTCCCTAACAGCATTGACCACTCTTTGTGGGGAACTTCAAATTGTGAAGTCCTTCCGGCCCTTCCAGCCCTTAGCTCTATTGTCTCTGGGCCTTATTACAATAATGTCTTAAATTTTTCTTAAAACCCATAGATGAGTGAGACTATTCTGCGCCTATCTCTCTTCCTCTGACTTATTTCACTCAGCCTAATGGATTCCATGTACATCCATGTATAGGAAAATTTTATGACTTCATCTCTCCTGACAGCTACATAATATTTCATTGTATATATGCACCACAGTTTCTTTAGCCATTCATCTGTTGAAAGATATGTTGGTTGTTTCTAGAGTCTGGCTATTGTAAATAGCACTTCAATGAATATAGGTGTGAAGTAGGAATTTTTGAATTGTATTTTTGTGTTTCTAGGGTATCATCTAGTCCAGCCTTTATGAAAAACAATATGGAGATTCCTAAAATAACTGGATATTGAGCTCCCATATGATTCAGCTAAGCTATAAAAATTTGGTAGTAGATAGTGTTCCTAATTTTCCACCAATCACTGTAAGATTTCGCACCCCTCTCCACCACCAGTGATGCTTAGGGCTAGTTCTGTCCTTAGGGATCACTTCTGGTGGGCTTATGGAATCATATAGTCTGCTGGGTATCAAACCAGATTGGCCTCATGAAGCACTCTATCTGCTGTACTATTTTTCTTGTCCCAAAACTTATTATGATTTTTCTGTAGGGGCGTTAAGTTCTTCTTCACTCTTCTCTTACATTTTTCTTCCTTCCTTCCTTCTTTCCTTCTTTCCTTCCTTCCTTCCTTCCTTTTTTCCTTCCTTCCTTCTTTCCTTCCTTTCTTTCTTCCCTCCCTATTTCCTTCCTTCCATTCTTCCTTTCTTCTTTCCCTCTGTCCTCCCTTCCTTCTTTTCTTCAGTCCCTCCTTCCTTCCCTCCCCTTCCTTCCTTCTCTCCCTCCTTCCTTTCTCCCTTCCTTCTTTCCTCTCTTCCTTCCTTCTTCCCTCCCTTTTACTTCCTCCCACCATTCCTTCTTTCTCTCTACCTCCCTCCCTTCTTCCCTCCTTCCTTCCTCCTTCCCTTCCCCCTCTCTTCCTTTCTCTCCTTTCTTTTCCTTCATTTTTATTAAAAACAGCATCTTTATCTCCTGATTTGAACTGTTGACTCTATATCTATATATAGATGTATATCTATATATTTGAACTATATTGATGTACTCAGGTCTATTTCACTGGTTTATTTGTCTACTTCTCCACTTACACTATATTGTCTTAATTAATATAAATTTATGCTTAACTTTGCTATAAGGGAAAAGTAAAGTAAAGATTTATAAGTGAAGGCTAAAACTATAGCCTCTTTCAAACATTCATCTGTGAATAAGGTGTATGTCTTCATTTATTTAGGTTCACTTTCAGATCCCTTCATAAAGTTTTGTACTTTTCTCTAGAGAATTTTCTCTGCCTCGATATGTTCTTGAGTACATATTTGTTGTTGATCCTTTTAATATTGTTTTGAAATTTCATTTTCAAACTCCTATGTAGAAACACATTCAAGTCTTCCTACTGATTTTATATTGAGCACTTGTGTTTTTCTTTCTTATTGTGATGCTTCATCTGTAAATACCTAAGTGCTTTCTGACTACCTATACATTTCATCTGCAGATAAGTAGGTATTTGTTCCTCCTGATCTACACGTAAGTCATTTATTTGTGGAATTTTGATTGACATCATTTGCAGTAAGTGTTGGTTGGAATAGTAGTCTTGATCACTAACTTTTTCTGATTTCAAAGGTAAAATTTTCTGTAGCTGGCAATTACCTAATACACTCATCACAATATCTGCCTCTGGAATTCACAGATTTGACTTAATTTCCTGCCCTTACATATAGGCTAAACTGGATTTAGTGATCTGCTTCTAACCTGTTGTTAATGCCAATATCATGTAAGGTCACAGCTATAATTAGACAACAAAAAACAATGATGTTCATCTTACCCATATGCTTTGTATTGCCTTTGGGGATTGCATTTTTCCATGACTATTTTTCATCAGTCGTGTGTGTGTGTGTGTGTGTGTGACCACTTTGATGTTTCTTTTTGTTTGTTTCTTATATTTTAAGAGCTGTTTTGTTTGTATATTGTGGATGATAGGCCTTTATCAGACATACCCTTTTCAAATATTTTCTCTCAGTTTGTGGCTTGTGTTCTCATTCTTTTAGAAATTCTTTGACAGGGCATTATTTCCAACTCCTATCAAGTCAGCATTATTATTTCTTTCATGTATTATGTCTTTATTGTTGCTTCTAAAAAGTTGTTTCTAGGCAGAGACAATTGCAACGGAATGGGGCTTCTGGAAACACAATGAAAGACGCTATCCTAGCTTCCATCCTAGGATCAGTGCAAAGACCAACACCACCAACCACAGAAGAAGGATTAAAATGACACTGAGGGAACAGAACTTCTAGAACCACAAAGAAAGACTTCATTATAAGTCCCACTCCTGGACCTGTGCAGATACTGAGATCTCTAGATACAGAGGTCTGATTTTATCACCCAGGACAGAGCAGGAGTCTTCCAAACACCACAAAAGCACCACCGGGAGAGTAAATGAACCTGAACAGAGTCTATAGTTAATCCCGTGACAATATACTCCAAGGGTGGAGAAACCCAATAGTGCTTAGGCCAAGTGAATTCCTTTCAAATGACCCCAATATTTACTGTGCCAGTGCAGGAGGGGAAAAAAAGGCAAAAAGCACAAAACATTTTTTTATTTTTTATATATTTTTTTCATTTATTATTATTATTATTTTTTTTTTTGTTTTTGGGCCACACCCATTTGACGCTCAGGGGTTACTCCTGGCTATGCGCTCAGAAATCGCTCCTGGCTTGGGGGACCATATGGGACTCCGGGGGATCGAACCACGGTCCGTCCTACGCTAGGGCTTGCAAGGCAGACACCTTAACTCTAGCGCCACCTTCCCGGCCCCTATTATTATTTTTTTTTAATTTTTATTTACCTATCTACTTTTTGTCGATTTCTTTGTTTTGGTGTGGTTATTGAAGTTGTCCCCATTTATATATATATATATATATATATATATATATATATATATATATATATTTCTTCTTTTCTTTTCTTTATGTGCTCTGTCATGATTTTTAACTCAAGACCATGGATTTTTTTTGTGGTGCCTATCGTTATCACTGGAGTACTCACCAGATATTTGACACTTCTTTTTGTATTGTTGGGGTGTTTCACCTTCTTTTTCTCCTTCGTCTCTCAAACCGATGATGAGAACCTCTAGAATGATTCCACCCATTTTTGGCGTATTAGACTTTTACCCCAGTTTATTACTTTTCTCTTCTTCAAATAAAACCACATAACTTGAACTATCTAGTCCTGCCTCCCAGTTAGAGGGGGAAATAAGGGAGGCACCAAGACCAAGACTTCTAAGTAGTAAGCTAGGTACAGAGGGGACCACATATTCTCACAGCCCCGGGGGTGAGGGAGGAGGATATGGGAGGTAGGACAAACACGGAGGTGTAGGGAGGACAAATCGGTGATAGGAACCCCCCTGATTTTATGTAAATATGTATCTATAATATTATTGTCAACAATATGTAAGCCACTACGATCAAAATAAAAATTATATTAAAAAGAAGTTGTTTCTAGGTTAGGAGGGTGCAGAGTATGAACTTATAGCCCCTCTGCTCTCTCTTTTTCTGACTCTTCTTTTATTTCCTGTTAAAAATTAAATGTGCGTTTTGATATGTGTGCATGTATAGTGGGTTATACATATGAATTCTTACAACATTCCCTTGAGTATATTATTAGTAATTTGGTTGTGAGCATTATTTAATTGATATTGTTAATTGACTGGGGTATTTTATTGATTCTATTACCCCCCCCCACACACACATACATACACATTCTTTCTTGATGTCTCTAAGACAAACTAAGTGGCTCACTTCCAGTTCAAAGGTGGTGCTTTAGATTTTCTAGATCATATTTTGCTTCCATTTTATCTTCCAATTGTGTGTGCAGCTCAAGGGTCTATTTTATTTTGCGGAGTGGGTATCCCAGGGACCACTTTCATTGGTAATTATCCTATTGGACAGTTCAGGAACTGTAATGGGATCCTTGCTTCTGGCTTTTTTTTTTTTTTAATTTCAACATCTGGCAGTGTTCAGGGCTTATACCTGACTCTGCACTCAGGAATTATTCCTGACAGTACTTGGGAGACCATATGGATGCTGAGGATATAATCCTGGTCAGCTTCGTGTTAGACAGCACCCTGCCTTCAGTTCCACTGTTCGAGCTCTGGCCCAATCCTTGGTTCTAACATGTATGCTACCAGAGCTTTCCAATGGGAGGCTCTTTCTCAGGTCATCCCAACTTTACCCAGCATCTCCATCTCACTGAAATGAGCACTAATTTATTTTGGAGTTTGACTTCCTGGGAATTGGTTTTTTTTTTTGGGGGGGGCACACCCGGTGACTCTCAGGGTTAATACTGGCTATGCATTCAGAAATCACTCCTGGCTTGGGGGTCCATATGGGACGCTGAGGGATTTAACCACGGTCGGTCTGTCATAGGCTAGTGCAGGCAAGGCAGACACCTTACTGCTCTGTATCACTGCTCCGCCCCCCTCCCCACCCCCACCCCCCGACTTCCTGGGAATTTCTGAGTCAGGTGTAGGGTCCCTTGGTCAGTGTTTACCTGTACTTCATTTTAAAGCTCCTGTGCCAAATCTAGTCTCCATTGATGGATCTGTGTCTCATCTCAGGGACTATTTGAACCTGGCCCCCTCTTGCTCTGACTATGTTTGAGGAGGGGTAGCCTTCCTGGATTCTGGGGTTGATTCTTATGCCAAGAGAGCCCTTCTTGGCTGTCATGTGTATGATTTTTTCTGTGACATTTCTGACTCCCAATGATGGTCAGCCTACCTGACAGTCCAGTGTCATGCATGAGATATGGTTATTCTCAGATTCAGCAGTGTTGGGAGCCACCAAGGCTACCTCACCACTGCTTGGGGGCCTCTAGGGCCACACCTAACAGTGCTAGGATGGGGCTTCATGTTCTGCCAGGATTGACTATGGTCCTGACAAGGCACAGATCTCTGATCCATGAGCTGTATCCTCAATTTCTTTTTTTTTTTTCATTTAAATCTTCTTGCTACAGGAAGAAAACCACAGTGTAGAGACCAAATTTGGCCCACTTCTTGCTTTGACAGTAAAGCAATATTGAACATGAGCACATCCATTTACTTCTTTGTTCTCTATGACATATTTTCACAAAGCAAAGGCAACAAGGATGGTAAAGGTTGAAGGAAGCAAGTCATAGGCCTAGCATGAAACTCTCTCCCCTATAGATATCATTTGCTAAACATAAATTACACTTACTAAAGATTCAGTAACCATGTTGATTGAAATAAACCTAAGGTTAAATATAGATAAATACATAAAATTCATATTTTAAATTTGATTAAAATTTATTGCTATCATATTTTATTTGTGTTTATGAACAGGGTGGGCTAGCTTGCATTTTATATAAAGTTTCAGCTTTACCTATTTAATTGTTTGTTGGCACTTACATGTAATTTGTGTTAGAAAGTTTCTTTGCATTAGTGATTTTAGCAGTGATTAAAGATTTATATTCATAAGGACTAGATTTTGTTATTTTATTTTTATCTGGTCTTATTTTGATCTGACCTTTTTTTATCCAAATAGAAATTTGTTATATTTATTAGTTTTTGTCTTTAGTACTTTCTACTTTTATGAAATGCTGTTAACTTCTGATAATAAAGCTAAGTTTTTTTTATTTTCCTTCTTTAATTTATTGGGAAATTATTTTTATTTCATTTTTAATTAGTTGAGATGTATTTATTGGTCATCAGATGGCAATCAATGTGAGGTAGCACCCCAGCTTTCTCTGGTCAGTTTCTGAGACTGGTCATTATCTTGTAAACAATTTTCCCTCAGGATTCTATTTATAAACTCATTTATAAATAAAAATAAAATATACTAACACGTTAATTTATATTTTGTAGTTTACATACAGAAATTATGTATGATTACCTAAATGTGTCTTGCAAGCACAACTCATGTAGAATGCAGGCATTTTAATAGAAATGCAGTGCCTTAGATTTTACTCTCACCATCTTCTTCCCTGCCCAGTCATTACTCTCCTGTTAAACACACATAGAATATTTTTAACCACCTTACACCATTTTTACAATATTATTTTATGAGTCAGTTTTTAATTTTTATAGGTTTTCATTGCCTATTTTAGCTCTACATTTTTTTATATATTTTATATGGTTTATATATTTTTATATTTTAATATAGTTATTCAACTATTTCCCTTATATAAAATATACTTATTTGGAAGTACTTTCTGCTAACTGTGCTATTTCACTAACTTGTGGAGTTGCTTCAGCTGGACATTAAAAATGTATAGAACAATTATTTGATTCCTGTCTATTTACAAGTCTCAGAACTTCATTTGAAAAGCTGACTGAAACCCAACTACAATTACATTTGTCATCATGGTGTTTAAATAAAGAAATTATAAAAATAAAAAATAAAAAGAGAGAGAAAAGAATGGAATAATATTTGGGTGGTATGTTAGCATTTTTTTAAAAAAAGAAAGAAAAGCTAAATACCATGTTTTAAAGTTAGAAGAGTTTCTGAATCTGCGATTTTCATGAAGGAATCATTTGCTCTGTCCTCTGCTGAGCAGATGGGATGGACCCTGGTTGCCTACCTTGCTTTAAACGGGATGAGGACCAGAGTCTGTAGCTTCTCCTTCTGCACTGCCTCTAGAACATACTGGAATATGTTCCTGGTCCCACCCATAATTTAATATTGGACAGCCAAAATAATGTCACTTTCTAAACACCACATGCTTTTAAAAATATTAATGTAAATTTTTCTTTTTTTATTAATATCCTTAAGTACTATGTTACAAACATATTTGTAGTTGGGTTTCAGTCATAAAAATGTAGATCCCCCTTCACCAGTACAACCTTCCCACCACCAATTTGTAAAGAATAATTTTCCTTGGTTCTTTGTCCTCAATGCTGTGGTGATTTGATCTAGTTTTAGAATCTGAATGATTTCCTCCCCACTGACATTATGTACATGTATTCTTTCTCTTTTCAGTTTTTCAGGAAGCTAAAGAAATGATTCCACTTCAACTAGGGAGATTTTTTATTTTATATGCAGGAAAATGAGGGTCAAATATGAAGGATTAGATGCAACCACATGTCTAGGCTCAAATTTTTAAGGTTGTATCAGACAGATGCATTACTCTCTTGTCATACCTGGTGATCTAGAATCCAGGAGGCAGTGCAGAAGTTATTGTAAGGATGAGCCACTGAGAATGAACTCTTCTGCGTATTTATAGTTTCTGATGCTGGTGTCACCAATTTGTGTCCTTTACATTAGCTTTCAGGTACCAGTAAAGTAGATAACTGTCCCTCAAAATGGCTTATACTTATAGTGGCCTCATGAAATATTGGATGCCTAGGGAATGCCCATCAATTGCTCTACAATTGCTAGGAAGAGCCAGTGATGCAGTCAGTTCTTGGCTAAACTTCAGGCAGCATATCCACTCTGGATTGAATGTTGCCATAGTTACCTTGACTGGTCTAATCATTTCACAAGGGAGGGAAGATTGAAATATCCAAATAATGGTAGGATCTAGGGGAAAAAAGTCACCCCTATTTTTCATTATTTTTCATGGTATATTCCTTAATATCATTTTGAACTGAATGTGAGATTCATTTTCTGTGTATAAAGTCTGAGTGGGTATCCATTTCATGAGTTTATGAGGGCATGAGGCCAGCAATGTATATGTTTGCATGTGGGGGGCTGTTTGGGAGTGTTTTGCATTTGAAACAGGTTCTACACATGCGCATCACACACACACACACACACACACACACACACACACACACTCAAGCCAAGAAAAAAAAAACTTTTATCTTCAGCCATTCAAATCCACGGGAAAATTACTGTGACTATTATTCCTTAAGGAATAATAGCTTTCTGTAAAAACACACTGCAGAAAATAAAGCAAGGAAGCTTTGAATAAAGTTTCTAAGTCCTCTTGACAGCCTCCTTGCCCAATGCACGCATGCAGACTTGGAGCCGGCACACGCATCTACATATATACATATATGTGCCCCCTCCCTTTCACCAATCTCTGATGCTTTCCATCTGTCAGTGAGAAGGAAGCTTTCCAATCATTTTTAAAGTCATTCTGTTTTGTGAAGCTCTGAGCTTGTACCCAGTGAAGGCTTGGCAGGAAGCATACGTTTCATACTCAAGTTCCCCAACACGACAGCTGTGCTTCTCTTGCACAACTTGGGGATGCTTGTGCTCAGTCTTCATCAACTGGCACGGGCAGCAGAAGGGCTAAATAGAGCTCATGTCACTGCGCATCCATAAATGTGTCAATTCCTTCCCACTTCCAGTTATTCTACCCTGAAACTTTTCTTCTGCGTCTCTTTAAAAAACCAAATCAGGACCCGGAGTGAGAGCACAGTGGTTAGGGTGTGTACCTTGCACGCAGCCAACATGGGTTTGATCCTTGGCATCCCAAATTGTCCCCCTAGCCTGCCAGGATTGATTTCTGAGAAAAGAGTCAGGAGTAACTCCTGAGTGCCACTGGGTGTGGCCCAGAAACCAAAACCAAACAAACAAATAATCAGCCCTGGTTTTTTGGTTGTTTTGTTTTGAATGGATGATTACCTTGATGTGGAACTAAACATGCATCAGCATTTCACTCTCTTGACTTTCCAGCCATTCCTACAAAGTCAAGGACATTTAGTGGCCACTTTCCCCATAACAACTGAGTAAAATGTGAGCGATAGAGAATTTATACTTCTATTCTCAGTTCCTCACCAGGTATGTGCTGGATTGGCAGGTTGGCTCAGAGGTCTAAGTACATGGATCGATAGGATTGCTATTGAATTGTAGTGATCAGTTGTCTTCCACCATACTAGTTCTCTGTGTCCCTTATCACCACATTGCCATATTGTTTCCTCACCATGAAGTTGATTATTAAATCAAATTATGCAGCGACTATTGGAATCTATATAGACAAGAGAACAGAGGCTTCTTGAGATTAAGTAACTTTACTTGTACCTTTAATGAATAATTGCTTTTCAGTTCAAGGCTGTTTTCACTATGCAATAAAGAATTGTTCCAAATCTGGATGGAGAGTAAGTTTCTACCAACTCAAGTTGTGCCTATAGTATGGTCACCCAACAAATAGCGATGATACTGAATTTTCAATCAAACTGTCAAGTGTGTTCACTCTTCTCCCATTGGGTAAAATAGGACTTGCAAGCAGATCACTGGGTTTGACTCCCAGTAGTATGAGAGCTACCTCTGTATTCTTCAGCCAACATTCATTGCTCCTGCATTGAAAGCAGTGATTAAGTATCTACCTTGCATGGTCTCTGTCTAGAGCTAAAGAAAGTAATATAGGGGTTAATGTTTTTTAAATATATATATATAATATTGCTGCCTATTTAAATACAAATATAACTGGAGGAGAGATGTACTCTATTTGAAGCTCTGTAATAGTTTGCAAGTAGCAGACACATTCCAGAGAATTTTGAAATCCCATTAAAGAGGCTAATAATTTTATAATTTCAACTGTTGATAAGGTGTCTTCCAGGCCAAGAAATCTAGGTGGCTTGGAAAAATCATGCTTCATTCTAACTCATAACATGCATTCCTCATGTCATGATCCAATGATTGCCTGCCAATGCCAGCAGTTTGGGGAGAAATTTTTGCATGTGAAGAAATAGAAAATAGAGCAAACGGCAAATCTTTGTAAACAGTAGAGATTATGTGAAAATATCTTCTGTTTGGCTTCTTAAGCCATTTCCTTTATTTGCAGATAACTTGGTTGTCACCCAGCATTCTTCCTGTGGCTCTCTTCCTCGATAAAGCTTCTATTTTTTTTTTTTGTCAACATTTGGCTTTGACAATTAAGTCATTTTGATCATATTTTTTCATTCCTCTTTTGTGATGGTGTCTGAGGTGATCATTTAGGACCTATTACTGGATTCCTTTTGTTTGTGTGTGTGTGAGTGTGTGTGTGTGTTTGTGTGTGTGTTTGTGTGTGTGTGTGTGTGTGTGTGAGAGAGAGAGAGAGAGAGAGAGCGAGAGAGAGAGAGAGAATGGTTTACAATTCATGCTCAAGAGGATGGAAAAGAGTGGAAGGAGGATCCCAACAATGCAACAATGCTCAGCCAACTAATTCTCAGTGATCCTGAGAACTCTGCTGTGATGTTAGAGGTACTCAGGCCTGGGTTTCCCCTTTTGATGTTGAGAATCAAACGGGTTAAGTGCATTCAGGCATGTACCTTTACCCCTATTACTATCTCAGTTGCCCCTGTTACAAAATTCTTAATTATAAGAAACTTCTGGAGGCAAACAAGATCTCTTTCTTTTCCTTTGCACATATTATCCAAGGTTAATATTACATTTCTGTGCCACATAGATGCTACCAACCCCAGGGTGATTTTCATTTTTAAATAGAATTTTTCCAGCCTTGCTGCTCTCCATTAAATATTTGTAACTTAAATATGTGTAACTTAAATCAAGGTGATATATAAAGATATATATTAAATATGTTGCTATAGTCATCAACCAGAGTTCTCAAAACATAACATAAAGACCCTACTGAGAACATCAGGGGTTCTGGGTGTAATGTCATAAGCAGAGTGATGCTGACTGAGAAATCTGAGGATGAAGATCTCAATGTTCAAAACAGAGAGCTTTAAAAGATAGTTCAGTGGACTGAGTACATGCTTTGCATGCAGGAGGCCTGGGTTTGATCCTTAGCACCACATGGTCTACTGAGTATTCTTTTGAGAATAATTTCTGAGCACCATCTCCCTAGCCTACCTCCCAAAAAAAGAGATAAATTTCTCTTTCCTGACTATTTCCCTCATTGCCAATTATGATGCTTAAAGAAAATAAAAGCCAGGAAAGCATTGTGGAGTATCATGGTGAAGTGTTTACTCTCCCATGTTAGATCCTTATTTAGAAGGCTTGGTTGGGAGTTAGGCTATAAAAATATGATGGGTCTAATTTCTACAGTGGCCAGAGAGACAGCATGGGGAAAAAGAAAAAGAGAAGCCAGACTAGTTTAACATTTCATATTTTCATAAATTCAAGTTGCCAGAGAGGCAAAGGTAGACTTGACAAAATTGGCAGTTCCCATACAGTGAAAACTGGGGACACAGGGAGGCCTTCTTTACTTGGGGATTTTTTCTGTCTCTTTAGAATTCTTATAGTCATGGAAGTCAAATACATCATCATTTCTGCACTCCCCCACCCCAGATCTTTATTTTGGCCAAAGTAGTCTGTGGTAATATTTTAGCTGGAAAGGCTGGTGGTGATCAGAAATAGGACAATTTCTACCTCTTTTCAACCTGATCTCCTCCCCTCACTCATCTTTGAGGTCTGCCAGAGGAGCCAAGTTTATATCAGTTCTGCATTAAACTACACCTTTATTGTGCACCTACAATGCAGAGCATACCTAGCAAAGAGGTAAGAGATGGAGAGAGCAGATTTTTTAAGAGCATAAGCTCCTGATTTTTTAGGCAAAATGGTAAGGGTTAAAGATCTTTTTTTTTTCTTTCGGAGGTTAAGCAAGTCAGAAAATGTGCACAGTAGAACTGTATGATCTATATGACACCAACAGACAATTATTCCCAAGAAATAGTGCCATTTCACTCTAATTACGAGATGAGTTAGAATAAAATTACATATTTTGCTTATTAAGTTGTGGCCATTTAGTGAGGAAGATAGATGTGGGATTTAATGAGACTAATCCTAAAAGATAATAATGTAGTATAAAGTAGAAATGTTAACTTGGCAGATGTTCTTGGAATCATGAAAGCATGTTCTCACACTTCAGAATTCCTTCAGTCTTGTTTTATATAAATGAGAGTACATCGGCACATAATCATTTTAAAATGTGTTTTTTATACACAATAGTCCTATCTCATGAATCAAACTTTTGAAGTGATGAAAATGGCCGAGGAAGGGGTTGAGATGGGCATGCCCTTTAGTAAAATGTTGATGGAATTATTGACTGTGACTTAAATTTTGAAGCACATTCTACCTTGATAATTTTTTTCTGAAGGACAATCTGCTGTGACCCTGCCTTTCACAGCCAGCAGTGTCACTGTGGATTTTCCAGGATCATCCTTGCTCATCCAATTTGATGTGGAAGGATGCAAAAACAATTAACAAGCTTTTTCCATAGCTGAGAAGTTAACTAAAATTAGCCTCATTAATAAATGCTCTAAATTTTCATCCTTCATCATTCAACATTTCGTCACATTTTATTTTGTTGCCTCTGACTTTATTTTTTTAAGGCTATTAACATAAAGTTGGTTGAGAAGCATAGTCTTGAGTTAATAGGTCTCCGGGGGTCAGTTGGCTTAAAACTTCAGCTAATGTAGGACACCAGGTCAAGACCTAAGCCTGTCCTCTGATGGAGTCTTTATGTCTCCTGACACAGTTTTCATTTTGGAATGTTCATTTTATTTCCATGACTTTCCTGTGTAAGATGATGATGCTCCATTTCCAGATAATTTTCTGTTTTCTCCATAGATCTGGCCTTTGACTCTCAGAAACTATAACCTTTCCTCTTTCGTTAGTGTAGATGTTTGAGACATGATAGGCCTTTTGTTACAACTCTGACATTCAGGCTGTTTTTCTGTTTTTAAAGTAAGTAAGGGATTGAAAACCTATTGTATGTTACATTTTTAATCACAGGTAGCATTTGTATTCCACCAGCTTCATTCTAAATATAAGATGCTTTGAAATGAAAAGCTAACTTTGATCTTTTGCCCTATTCTTCTTCTGTGATTGATACTTTGTGACTTCTGGACATGCTGGCCCTTGGAGGGTCCAGGCTATCTGTTGCAGATTCAGAGAGCTAGTTGCCATTCAGTGAGATAGTAAACAAATTTAGCTAATGGGAGCTGGGGGTAGTGATCATTTGTGAACTCACCTTTCAAACACACCAACCAATGTAGGATCCAGAGCCCCCTGTCCCCCAACACCATGTCAGCATCACATTGGTAATCAATCTCATAATCACCCCACAGCCAGGGACTGCACCATTCAGCAATGGCCCCTGTTCCACAGATTCAAATAATTGAGTTCTCAGTATGCAGACTTTCTGTCTTTTCCTTTCTACCTGCAGAAAGAAACCTCAAACTAGTCTATTTCTCTGCCATCTTATTCATCTCTGCCCTTCAGTGTTTGGCTTCTTTTCTTAGAATCGATGAATATAACTCAGCGCCTTTTTTATAGCAGCTGCATTCTCATGCCTTGGTCTTATGATACCTGAATAATAATTAAAAAAACTCTTTTAAAGAAAGTTCCATGGTCATATCTAGATAACTCTAAAGGCTTGAGCATGCGCCTAGCCATGCATATGGAACCATGCCCTGGTTCAATCACCAGCACCACATGGCTTCCCAGGCACTGCCTGATGCCACCCAGCTCTGTTACGCAGAGCCCTCCTCCAAATAAGAAATAATTAAGCAAAACATACTATCTCCTCATCAAGTTCTTGCAGTCACAGTTTCATTGTTTTCTGATTATAAATATCAAGAAAAAGAACTGCTGAGGAATTCTCTGACAAAGCCAAACCCTCTCATAATGGATTCTCAAGCTGCCCTTGATATCCTGGACCAGTTCTTTGTGAAATCAACTCTTTTCTAATTCTTTATTCCTTTATTTATGAGGTGAGTGCTCTCTTCTGCTCTGTGGTCTTCATTTATGGAAATGCTTGGGGTTTTATGTACCCTGTAGATATGGGTATACAGAGGAAGAGAAGGTGCTGCAGCCTCCCCTTCCCTCAAGATGGTCCTGATGAATACTGTGAGTAACATGGTCTCATTTTCAACAAGTGTATCAAGGAATTTGACATCTATAAAAAAATGAGATCCTTTGGAGATCAAAATGGAATGTTCATTCATTTGCTGTTTTAATTTAAAAATACATATTTAAAATCCTATTTGGATACTAGAAACCATGGTTTCAGAGATAATAGCAAATTATATGTCAAAAATTATTTTACTAGTTGTGCTGCTGTTGGGTCTGTGTAGCAGGTAGGGTGCTTGCCTCATACTTGTTCAACCTGGTTTTGATACCCTATATCACATATGGTCTCCAAAGTCCCAGACAGGAATGATCCCTGAGTACAGAGCCAAGAGTAAGCCTTGAACATCCCTGATTGTGGCCACAAAAGCAAAAACAAAAACTAATTAATTTGAGTTAAAAAAAGCTTGAGTGATAGCATAGCAGTAGGGTGTTTGTCTTGCACATGGCTAATCCTGGACCTACTCTGGGCATCTCATCTAGTCCCCAGAGCCGGCCAGTAATGATTTCTGTACGCGGAGCCAGGGGTAAGCCCTGAGAACAGCCAGGTATGACCCAAAATCGAAAGAAGGAAGGAAGGAAGGAAGGAAGGAAGGAAGGAAGGAAGGAAGGAAGGAAGGAAGGAAGGAAGGAAGGAGAATGAAGAAAGAAAAGCCAATGACACGAAAGAAAAGCCAAACTAAAACCACAAACATATGCCAGTATTTTATCAGTCAGCCTGAAAAATCTTTGAAAACCGGATAATATTGTAGATAAAAATTTATTTTAGGAGTCCCCAAATGTCTACCAAATTAATCACAGATTCATTAGCTCCAGATTAATTCATGATCATCTCAACTAAACAGCCTGCTAGTAATCCATGAGTAGCATATGTATCAGTAAGGATGATCACTTGGTTTCTTCAAACATTATCCTGCATTTCAAGTTGTGCCTTTTACTTACTCTCTGTCAGCCATAATGCAACTCACTGTTCAAAACCTAGTCATTGTCATGTTGTCAATCAAGTCTTTTTTTGAGCTCCCAAACACACTATTATTAGTACAGAATGATGATGGAAATGAACATACACAGCACAATTTACAAAGCAGTAGATACTTGAGAGCTTTACCTCACTAATACTGATATTAGTGAAGGGATACTGCTTTACCAACTTAACGAGGAAACAGAGAAGGGCTCAGCAACTTGACAAAGTTTATTGAACTGGTATGTGGGAGCAGCAGATTGCAAAGACCTTCCATTTGGTCTCTGAACTTTCCTGATGACTGCCAATTGTAATTCAATGCTACAGAGCTGAGGCTCAAAGAAATAATACTCCTGTCCATTGTTTCTTCCTGGTTTCTAAAATTATTCTGAACTTTCTCTTCCATTGTTATTGTTGTGGGATACTTATATTTCTAATAAAAGTTATTTTGTACCTTGCCACCCATTAAGGTTGTTTGCTTACCTATTAAACTACATTAGATGACAGATTTTTGCTCTCTGCACTTTGGCTCTCACTCACAAGGTTTAACCCATGTTTTTGATATAGTATATGCTTAATAAATATTTGAAAGAATGGGACAAGTTATTTAATAATCTTGAGCCTCTATCATTGCATTTGATAAAGGAGGAGGGGAAGAAAAGATATTTCAAAATAATATTGATAAATCGAGTGAAACCAGTTGCACAAACATTGTAATTTGTACCATGTAAGTGTAAAACATTTTTATAGGAAAAAATTGCCAGGGAACTAAATTTGCATATTTTTTGAAGTAATTTTTGTCCAATATCCTTAACAGGACACATTTCAAAGCTCTCAACAAGGGCTTTTGCATTCCTCTACAGACTAGACTTTACAAGTCTAGAAAATCTGGTAGTCCTGAGAGTTTAGCTTGAGGGTTAAATAGAAGCGCAACCCTTGAGATTTGATGAGTAACTGAATTCTACTCCACCATGGTAGGAAAGCTGCCTTCTTCATCTCGGTGAATTAACAGTCCCCCAGAAACTGTTTCTACTTATCTAACTTCTTAGCAAAACACATTTATCAAAGGGAGGAAGAAAAATGTCCTCAAGAACTAGCTTATATTTCAAGAAAAATAAACAGGGGGAATGAAAGCACCTAGACTGCAATACAATTCTCTCCATTTCTGTGAGCTAGGTCCTCTCCCTCAGGCATGTTTGTGCACCGAAGCCCACTTCTCTCACTTGGCACTTCAATGCTTCCCATCCCCACCTCCCACTGCCAGTTCCAAGTCATCTACTCACTTTAACTGGGTAATGAGTCCAGTATCTATGAGGGACATCTTGAAAGGCACAGCAGGCAAGCACCTCAAAACATGCCTTCTTGCACAGCCCTGAATAGAGGCCTAAGACCTGGCACCTGTATGGGAAACGGCAGAAAACAGCTAATGAAGCATTTTGAAAACTCATGCAGAATGGAAAAGCTCAATGCCATTTACAGCCATAAACAGAACGGAAACAGCTCCCTCGAACAAAGGTCGTGTAGAAAATGAGGGAACACACACATTTCCAGATTTTTACGAAGCCCGCAGACGTTAAGTTGAAAGTCAAGTGAAAAGAAAAATGGGCAAAGAACACAAATGTGACATCCACAGGAAATTAAGGGAGAAATGAAAGTAGTCACTGACTGAACTCATGAAAAAAGGACCATCTGTTTATTTTTGTCTCCTTAAGGATGCTCTCTTGCATTCTGGTACAAGCTCTCTCTCCTCCCCGTCGCCCCTTCCGTTTCCCCTGGTGCATGCTCTCTCTCACCCTCCTTTCCTCTCTAACACTTATTGACTTTCACTATCAATTCCTAATATATTTTAATTCACATGGAAGCCCCCACATGTTATCTTTCCCATTTTAAGCCCTCAAAGTCACTATCTGTAGAGGAAGAATTCTTGGCCAATAAAGATTTGAGTGAGCACTTATAAGGGGAAAAAAATAGAGTGCCACAATTGATTGGTGAGAGCTCGGGCTTGTATTGTGACATGTGTTTGTGGTGTGGAGGATTAAGTGTGCCGACAAATATGTGTCATATGTGTTTGACATCATTCTAGGAATCAATTCCAGAGGAAGCATCTCAGGCACCTTGTGCTATTGAGAATATCTGGAGAAAAACAAAAGAGCTTAGGGTGAATTCTTTGGGGGTGGGGGTGATGGGAAGGAGCATCTGCATAATCCTCTTGCTGTAGTGATATTAAGTAAAGGGGAGAGGGGTCATGATGAATATTAAAAAACAGATCTACCAAAGTTGGGAGGGTTAAAGACATAAATCCTTGGTTTCACCTTTTCATCCCAGTAATGGTTTTCCTGCATTTGCACTGGGGTCTCTGAGAAAAGGCAGTGATTAATACTAAATGGACTTTGTCTTCTAGCCGCCAGGCTCCCAGGGAAGCCAACGAAGAATGCTGGTTTCTGCAGACAATCAGAGGCTCCTGTGACTGTGAAATTAGTGTCAGAGTGAGCCTTGGCACCATTAACATGTAGAACAAGGCAACAGTGGACTGTGTCATTTTCCTCCTCATGAGCTCTTGGTTTGAGCTGATCAATTCATAGAAGAAAGTGAGTGTCAGAGAGTTAAGCCTAAAATTCAGCTCTTAGTGCAATTTTCTCTTGCTAAATTTAATGCCAGGTGTATTGTGGCAGAGGATAAATTTACATTTGCTTTGTCCCTTAAGTGGAAAGGTGAAATCGCTCCTTGGTGGTCTAAGCATTGAGACTGTGGGCCCAATCAAGGGTTCTGAGTTCTCAGCCAAGCAACATCTTGAGTCTGACACTGGAGGACTTTTCTTTTACTTCTTTGTTTCTTATTGAATCAGATTAAGTTTTAGGGAGGGGGGTCTAAACCTCTGGATTTAATTTCTCATTATTTAAATTTGTGTTTGTTTATTAAACAAGGTTTCCAAATTAACCTAGAAATTCACAATATGTTCCCTTTTTTTTAGAAGCAGCAAGGTTAATCTGGGTGGAGTAATTAGCTTGAGGACAAGAATCATTTTTATTGTATTGCATTTTCAGTAGATACAAATAAGTGTTTTAATATTTATGAACAGAATAAAAAATAGAAACAAGACTGGCACCATGGTGACTATCCATCTACAGGAGTCCTCAAACTATGGCCCATGGGCCACTATTATTTATAGTTGTTTTTATTTTAACTATAGTCCAGCCCTACAAAAGTCTGAAGAACAATGAACTGGCTCCCCTGTTCTAGAAGATTGAGGACCCTTGGTCTAAGATAGAAAATAATATCAACACTTTTGGGGCCTGAGAAATAGTACACTAGGTAGGTGCTTTCCTTGCAAATGGCCGACCCACGTTCATCTCGGAGCATTCTGTGTACATATATATCCTATATATCCTAGGCACCAATAGGAGTAATACCCGAGTGCAAAACCACGAATATCCCCTGAACATTACCAGTATGGTCCAAAAAAAGGAAAGAAAAAAATCAGCACCTTCAGAATTTTCCTTCTTCCTGGCTTCCCTTTTAGAGAAAAGATAGAGGTAGCCAATTTTATAAAATCTGGCTTCATTCTTCTCTTATGTGTGTACATATATAGATATGTACTTAAAACTAAATATACTTCTATTATATTATAACAATGTAAATATACAAATATGATTAGATATTGCCAAGTCTAGAGTCCAGATTAGGAAATTATTTGACAGAATAGTTTAGTTTTAGTGGGGGTAAATGGGGGTGAAAGAGCTTCTGAAGAACAGTGCTGGTATACCCTGGGCTACTCCTAGTGATACTTGGTCAACTAGGGCACATAGTTCAGTGCTGATAAAGGCTCCAGGGTAACTTCTAATGCTGCTGAGGGGCCTTTTCAGTGCCAGGGATTGAGCTTGGGTCCTTTTGCTTACAGGTCATGTAATGCCGAGCTTCTCCCTGGCTCTGGCCCCAACAGTATGTTTTCTAAATAGTTTGGTTGAGAAAGACGTAGTCTATGAAACTTGAGTGACCATATTTTTTCACTCAGCTTTGTCAGAAGTCGTGACTTGCCATGTCTATGCAGGTTAGTAATTCCCCTACTGTAGGCTGGCCTGTGTGCTGTACCATGGATTAATGTGTTGTGATACTGGGACTTAAAGGGATAGACACATTTATTTCTGGCTGGCTACCTATGGCCCTCTAATGATGTCATAAATACTCAATGATCTTTGCAAGAGAAAGCCAGTTCCTTACCCTGCTCTAGAGCATCTCATTGGTACAACAGCCATCTTCTTAGAATCCCATGAATGTGGAGTTGTTTATAGAATTTTCCTTCTTCAACATTTCTTTCCTGCACATGGTGTGTGAGAATCTTCACCAACAAGCACACATTGATCTTAACCAGCTTTTTATTCCTTCACATACTGAGCATTTCAAGTCCCTTCCATCGTGGAAAAGGCCTCGACTCTCTCAGGGGTCCTCAAACTTTTTAAGCAGGGGGCCAGTTCACTGTCCTTCAGACTGTTGGAGGGCCAGATTATAGTAAAAACAAAAATTATGAACAAATTCCTATGCATACTGCATATATCTTATTTAGAAGTGAAGAAACAAAATGGGAATAAATACAATATGTGGCCCGCGGGCCGTAGTTTGAGGACCACTGCGAGCTGATCCACTTGGTGAATTCCTGCCTATTGGGGATAGGGTCATTGATGTTGTTCACCCTGCTGAGGTGCACCTTTATGACCTGTAAAAACTTTTACCTTGTACTTTCCATGAGCTAGGTGGCCAACCCCTAGCTCCTTAATGAAAGAAGTTATGTTTTTCACATTCTCTTCTCTTTGCATTCCTAGAGTCGAAGAGGCGCTTCTGTCTCTGTGGTTTTCATCCAACTGTCTGACTTTGTTTCTAAGAAAATCTTTTTTTCTGACATTCCCGCCATTAATACACAACTCACATATTCCATTATGCCCTTTAAGTAGTGATTTTCAATTTGTAGTCCATGGAACACTTACTCCACCTGCTCTCTCTTGCTACTTAAAAAAATGCCACCAGAATTAATGGGGATTATAGCATGCTTTCAATAACACACACATTAATTCTCACAATCAGCAGACATGGATAAACACCCCTCCTAGATGATTTTCAGAGCCAGTCAGGGATATCCAGGCTGTATTTTGAGGAACCTTATTTTAAGTGGACTCAAAAATCAAGCATCAGTCTTCACATAAGGCTCATGATGGATTTCAGTGGTTTTCATTAGTAGAAAATTATCGCCATTTCATTTTGTTGGAAATTTCAAATTTTACAAACTCAGTCTTTAGTAAAAAATAGGACTGACCTGTTTTTTTTTTTTTAAGACACGTTCTATTATTGATCTGTTTTCAGGTTAATGTGTTATGCCTATTATAGATCCTTGAGATTTTTTTAAATGTAAAAAGAATTTCTTGAAAATGTATAAAATTAATAACAAGTGAACTGTAAACTAACACTAAAAACAGATTGTTACTGCTTAGACATGTTTTGTATTAACTGCCTTATTGATGGAGCTTGATTCAGGCAGATGCTCCCACGCTTCCAACCAACAGAACATTCCGATCTAACAAAGACCAGATGGTGCCTGAGAAAGTAGAAGAATTATGGGACTTACCTTTTTTTGTGCCTTTAAATCCAGGACCTGGGAATTTTACCAAGTAAGCTACAGTTTCAAATGTATCGCATGAATAAGACAGTAGAAAGCCAATGGCTAGATTTTTCTCTTTCTGTGGGGTTGGAGACAGGGCTAAGTGCTGGCAGTGCTATTTGTATTTATAGTTCCTTATTATTTAGGATAGGGGATACAAATCAAGGACAAAGAGATAGTCATCAGAGCAGAGTGCCTACTAGAAAGTGACTTTTCTCATATTCCGTATGACACAATAAATAACAATAAACAACAAACAATGATCATTTGATTTAGAAGCTATATTTGCAGAAACAAAAGCCATGGTGGACTCACGCCAATGAAGAGTTCTAAGTATCATTTATTTATACGTTGTATAAAATCTATATCTTTTCCATCTACATCAAATAGCCTTTGGAGACTGGCTTCATTGAAGAAGAGAACTATTCTCTCATCTCACCATGTTTCTTGGAAGGTCTAGCTAACTGGTTAATCTCTCTAGCATATATGGACACACATACAAATTGAAATATGCTGGAATTTGGTGAAACTTATAACAGTGTCTCTGGAATCAATGTAGACATCAAAGAAGAATATGACTTGGAAATATAATTGCCAAATGTAACACAATAGGTAAGAAGTAAATCCACACTTAAGTTTGTAGAAAGCGGATTTTTTTAAAGTTGCTGGATTACAAAAAAATTAGTTAAACCTTCTTAAGGAAGAATGCTAGGTTTCATTACAGACTCAGAAGCTGGTGAGAAGAGGGAGAGAGATAGAAGAGTTTCACTCATCTGTGGAATTTAAGAAAAATAAAATAGTGGCTGGAGCGATAGCATGGAGGTAAGGCATTTTCCTTGCATGAAGAAGGTTGGTGGTTCAAATCCTGGCAATCCCATATGGTCCCCTGACACTGCCAGGGGTGATTTCTGAGCATAGAGCCAGGAGTAACCCCTGAGTGCTGCCAGTTGTGATCAAAAAAAAAAAAAAAAAGAGAAAAACAAAGAAAAATAAAATACATTATTGTAATAATGCATTATTACATTAGAAACAATAGAAATGAAGGTTGGAAGGACTGGTCCACTATATGAAGCTTACCTCAAAGAGTGGTGAGTGCAGTTAGAGAAATAACTACACTAACAAGTATCATGACAATGGTAGTGAGTGAGAGAAATAGCATGCCTGTCTCAAAGACGGGCTGGGGGAGAGGGAAGAGGGAGGTAGGGGCATTGGTGGTGGAAAGGTTGCACTGGTGAGGAGAGTAATCTTTATTATCACTAAAATCCAACTACAAACATGTTTATAATCATGGTGCTTAAATAAAGATATTATAAAAAAAAGAAGCTGATGTGAAACTATTATAACTGAGTGAAATAAGTCTGAGGAATGATATAGACACAGAATAGTTTCACTCATCTATGGGATTTAAGAAAAATAAAAGACAGTATGGTAATAAAACCCAGATACAATAGAGAGGAGGGCTGGTCCTTCTATGATATGAAGCTTACCACATCGAGCAGTGAGTGTAGTTAAAGAAATAACTGCACTAACAACTATCATGACAATATTAATGAAAGAAGTAGAATGCCTATCTTGAATAAAGGGGGTGGGGAGGAGGAGATGGGGCACTGATGGTGGGAATGTTGCACTGGTGAAGGGGGATATATTATAATAAGAATAATGAAGCTGATGAGAGAGAAGATTGGAAAGGAAACAATGTGAAAAGAGTATGATATATTGAATGGCATGTAGATCAGGCAGATATAACCCTAACTGATCATTTCCTCTGAAAATACAGAAATAAAAGACAAAGGTGGGATGGGGAAACAATAGTCAAAGACAGTAAGATAGATTTACTGGCAAGATGCAGGAGGAGAGTCAGGTAAATATTAGAAGTATTGAGAATAAAAAAAATCAACCATAAAAATAGCAGAGTCAATGATCAAATATGAGTAAGTTCCTTGACTGCACAGAAGAGCCTAAGATATAATTCAAAAGGCATAGTTTGTTTTTTCCTAATAAAAGAAGCTTTTGGATGGATTTTTGTGGTATTCCTTTTGCAAACACTGTGGTGAAAAACTAATCACTTAGATTAGTATCAATAGCAGCTCCACAAGGATCTAAAGTTTTTCACAATTAAGTGGTTGGGACCCAGAGAACTATTTACCAAGCCAAACTGTCCATGATGAGTACAAATAAACAGGCACATTTCCTAAATAAATGTCTAAAATATTTGCTACCTCTAAAATGAGAACCGTTTAATTAATATAATGGTTTAAGTTTAAATAATTATGGAGAGGTCTGAGCGCACAGCAGTAGGGCATTTGCCGTGCATGTGGCTGACCTGGGTTGGACCCAGGTTTGATTCCCAGCATCCCTTATGATCCCCTGAGTCTGCCAGGAGCATTTTCTGAGCGAAGATTCAGGACTAACCTCTGAGAGCTGCCTGGTGTGGCCCCCAAACAAACAAACAAACAAACAAAATAGCTATTGAATCATTCAATGCTCAGGTCCTGGCAGTGTTGAGGGCCACCCAGGTAGTGCTGGAGGGAACATGATATATTGAGATTGACTTTGGTGTCTTACAAATGGAAGGCATACAGTCAACCCTTTGCTTTAGAATTTAGTTTTGTACTATGTCATATTGAGAGAAACGCAACAATGAATAGTTCGAGATATGGTAGTTTTACATTGATTGGGCTTTCACATAGGATGTCATTTTTGGATGTTATTGAAGGGGTCTGTTACATAATAGACCAACATCTGTATGCACTACCTTAGGTACAACACCAAACATTTGGTTCCCTCCTTAACCATAGCTAAATTCTTTATCTGGTTGATCTATATTTCTCCCATCGTCCCTCTGACCACTACCAGAGATTCATATTCTTTCTAGACTATCAGCTAACTAAGAGTTTTGTTTGTACTCTATTCCATGTAGGAATGAAATATTATTCTTTGAGTTATTCCCCTTAACATAATAGTCTCTGGTAGTAGTATAGGTGAATATATTCTATTCTGCTTTTTATATTACATCCTCTCTAATCATTTGCCAATAGATTGAATCTAATCATTAAAAACTTGGTTATTTTTATATATGTTTGGATCCCAGCCCATAGTTTTCAGGGCTTACTTCTGACTCTGTGCTTAGAACTCACTCCTTGTGATTCTCAGGGGACCTTACATAGTGCCAGGAATCAAGTTGGGCTTTGTTGTTGGCAAGGCAAGTGCCATAGTACTTATATTATCCCTTAGGCCCAATACTGTTATATTTTATAGAGCTGCAATAAACATGAAAGAGTGTGTTTGTGTGTGTGACTTTTCATATTAAATTTAAATTAAATTAAAATGCTGAGGAATAAATTTCATCAAGGAGAAGGAAGACATCCTTAAAACTACAAGCCATTGTTGAAAGAAAGAAATAAAATCTACAAAATAAAAATTATTTTACAACTTTATAAAATAAATTATATATGTAATTTATGTCATTTAGGGTTTTCATGTTCTTTGGGTAAATATCTAGAAGAGAAATCACTGGATTTTTCCTTGTTTGAGAAATCTTCACACTCTTTTCCCTAATAGTTGCACCAATTTACAATGTACATTAATACTATATACATTTTAACTTTCTCCACATCCTCTCCAATACTTATTGCTTCTTGGCTTTTAGGTAATAGTTCTTCAAAGAGTTGTGAAGTTGTACCTCATGGTGTTAACTTGCATTTCCCTTATAAAAAACAGTGAAAATCCTTTCCTATGCCTCGTGGTTACTCTAAGTTTTCTTTGAAGAAATTTCTATTCATATCCTCAGCTCATTCTTCAGTCAGTTTGTTTGGTGTTAAATTTTGTGGGGTTTTTGTATATAAAATGTGAGTATTAGCTCATTATATTTGAATGAATATCTTCTACCATTAAGTAGGTTTTGTTTTGCTCATAATTTTTTCACTCTACAAATTTGATAGAATCTCACTTTGACTTTATTTTATTTTATTTAGTTTCCTTGCAGGAGAAATTAAATACTTCAAAGCACCTATGAAGGAGATTATCACCAATAATGTAGCCCTTGTGTGTTCTTAGGTCTTGCACTCAAATCCATTTTTAATATAATTTTTATTTTGATCGTAGTGGTTTACATATTGTTGACAATAATATTATGGGTACATATTTACATAAGATCAGGGGGGTTCCCATCACCGATTTGTCCTCCCTATCCCTCCGTGTTCGTCCTACCTCCCATATCCTCCTCCCTCACCCCCAGGGCTGCAAGAATATGTGGTCCCCTCTGTACCTAGCTTACTACTTAGAAGTCTTGGTCTTGGTGCCTCCCTTATTTCCCCCTCTAACTGGGAGGAAGGACTACGTAGTTCAAGTTATGTTGTTTTATTTGAAAAAGTAGTAAACTGGGGTAAAAGTCTAATATGCTGAAAATGGGCGGAATCCTTCTAAAGGCTCTCATCGTCTGTTTGAGAGATGAAGGAGAAAAGGTGAAACACCCCCACAGTACAAAAAGAATTGTCAAATATCCAGTGAGCACTCCAGTGATAACGATAGGCACCCCAAAAATAGTCACGGTCTTGAGTTAAAAAACATGGCGGAGCACCTAAAGAAAGAAAAGAAAAGAAGAAAAAAAAAACAATATAAATATAAATGGGGACAACAACTTCAATAACCACACCAAAACAAAGAAATCGACAAAAAGTAGATAGGTAAATAAAAATAAAATAATAATAATAATAATAAATGAAGAATAAAAATATTATATAAAAGATAAAAAATGTTTTGTGCTTTTTGCCTTTTTTCCCCTCCTGCACTGGCACAGTAAATATTGGGGTCATTTGAAAAGGAATTCACTTGGCCTAAGAGATATAGGGTTTCTCCACCCTTGGGGTATATTGTCACTGGATCAAATATAGACTCCGTTCAGATTCATTTACTCTACCGGTGATGCTTTCCTGGTGTTTGGAAAACTTCTGCTCCGTCCTGGGTAATGAGATAAGACCTCTGTGTCTAGAGATCTCAGTATCTGCACAGGTTCAGGAGTGGGACTAATGATGAAGTCTTTCTTTGTGGTTCTAGAAGTTCTGTTCCCTTAGTGTCATTTTAATTCATCTTCTGTGGTTGGTGGTCTTGGTCTTTGCACTGATCCTGGGATGAAACTTAGGATAGCGTCTTTCATTGTGTTTCCAGAAGCCCCATTCCGTTGCGATTGTCTCTGCCAGACCTTTGGAACTGGGGATCATGGTTGTTGTGCGGTTGTATTTCAAACCCTAGACTAGGGCTTTTTTATTGGTCCCAAGATGTATACAGTCTGGTCATGGTTCTAGCAGCCAGTCATCTGTAAATTGCGATCTTGACTTTTGGACCTACCAAAGGGTGACAAGTCTTCTGATTTTGTCTTATCGTTAGCTGGTAAGGTAGGATAATCTGCTCTTAGGTAAAGTTGTTCCCATTTTCCTCGTTGTAAGGATATCATATTAGAGCTGGCACTTGTTGGTGACCCCGCAGTATTAAGGCTTTCCCAGATGGGATTTGTTTCCTGTAGCTGTTGTAAAGAACTGTGCCATCTCTATGCCGGGGATTCAGGGTTCAAGGCTGGACGGATGGTATCTAATCACTTGAGGTCTAAGTTGATTCCACATGACATATTTTCAAGGCAGGAGATATCCCTGTATTTTAAACAACTATTAGTTCCTATCTCTAGTAGATAAGAGCTCTTTTTTATATGTAAGATTTCCCCTTTTTTTAGTGTGCCTTTGCAGGGAGAAATGGTGCTACATTATATTGCCGGTACATTTGGTGATGGAAAAAGAAGAAAACGGAAACAGGCCACACACCCAAAAAGGATAAAAATAGTAGTAAAAATATATGTGCTCACACACACACACACACACACATGACAGAGGAGAAAACAGAAACAGGCCACATACCCAAAAAAGATAAAAAATAAGGAATAAAAATGTATGTGCTCACATATGTATATGTAGGACAGACATTTTTTAAAAAAATGAATTAACGAAGTATTTAAAGGACCAAAATGATGCAAAAGACTACCTTACATTTGGGGAAAAGCAGGTAAAGAGGTGGTGTAATACAGGTCTTATGCTTATGTTGGAAGTACAGGTTTTCCCATTGTCTTTTGGGTTTTTCTTGTGGTGTGTGGGTTCCCAGGCACCTTTCCATCACACCCCATGACCTTCAGATTGGCAGGGATGTCTTGGAAGAGTTCTTGCATTGGGGATACTTTTGGAACTAAGTCCGGTTTCAAGTAACAGTCCACGTTAGGGGGAGTTGGTAGGAAAGGCCGCACATCATGAGTCTGTAGGGGATTGGCTGCCTTTTCTTGCAGGAGATGAGGTGTGGGTTTGACTGGGTGTCCCTTCGCTTGGATCCTGGGTACTGGTTCATTGGGGTAGGAGGTCAATCTTGATGCCTAATAGATTAAGGACTGAGGGTGAAGAGTTTTAATATGGTGGGAGGTCTGGATGGGATTGAGGGGTGAAGGGATAGTTGGATTTCCAAAGGGGGGAAAGGGGAAGGTATATGGAAGGGGTAGGAAGGGAGAAAAGATAAAATACATTAGAAAGAAAGGGAGAAGAGAAAAGGAAAAAAGTAAAGAGAAGAATAGAAAAGAAAAAAATAAAAAAGATAGTAGAGAGAAGAGAGGAGAGAATAGCAAGGGAATGCTAGTTTGCTTGAATGTGTTCGATGAATAGAGCCTGTAGTTTAAGTCTGTACGTCGCAGTTACTGCTTCGGTGGTCTGACTGGTCACGTGCTTCAATTCCTAAAAGGAGGTATAACCTAGAGATAAAGTGTATGTTAAAGTGTATTCTTGGGGCCATCTCGTAGTGCAAGCTAGGTATGGTATCTCGTGTGGTATCCTGAACTGCCATCTTAGTTTGTCTGCCCTTTGTATCCAAGAATGCCCGTGGACAGAAAAGCTGAGAGGTTATTTTAAATATAGTAAGATAAAGGCATTAAAACATAGTGTTGTGGGATGTTTCCATTGGAATCAGTGATTTCCCGTGATATTCTTTACCTGTGTTCCTGTATATGATCTCTAAGGGATTATTGTGGGCCTTTGTTGTAGAAGGCTGATTACATACCTGTTCTCTCTATGCTGCTGTTTCTGGTGTTGCTGTTTTCTTTGTGGTATAATGTGTAGTCAAGAGTTTGCGTTGTTCCTTTTTCATGTATTTTGGGCACTGCTCCCGAGTATATTTTGACAATTACAGTGTTTGGAGTTTTTACCCTGTTAAACCCTGTTATTTGATTGTTAAGTATTAGTTGTGTATAAGAGGTATGTTCTAGGTGCTTCCGAATAGTGCTATCATTCTGTGTTTATCTTTTGTCTTCTGACTTACTTCGTTTAACATAACATGTTCTAGGTCCATCCACGTTGCTGCAAAGTCTGTGATTGTATTGTTTCTGACTGCCATGTAATATTCCATTGTGTATAGATACCACATCTTAATGATCCATTCATCTGTTGTTGGACATCGCGATTGGTTCCAAGACTTGGCTATTATACTGAGTGCTGCGATAAATAGTGGGGGTGCACAACTATTTTGGAATGAATGTCCTTCCAACTTGGGGGTATATACCTAGAAGAGCAATTGCTGGGTCAAATGGCAGTTCAATTCTGAGTACTTTGAGCACTCTCCAGACTGTTCTCCATAGGTGTTGGACTAGGGGGCATTCCCACCAGCAGTGGATGAGAGTTCCTTTCATACCGCATCCCCGCCAACAGAGATTGTTCCCATTATTTTTGATGTGAGCCATCCTCACTGGTGTAAGGTGGTATCTCATAGTTGTCTTGATTTGGATCTCTCTGATGATGAGTAAAGGTGAGCATGTTTTCATGTGTTTGTTGGCCATCCTTCTGTCTTCCTCAGAGAAGTATCTATTCATTTCATCTCCTCATTTTTTATGGCTTTATTTGGTTTTGGGGGGGCTCAGCTTTCTGAGTGCTTTGTATGCTCTAGATATCAGCCCTTTATCTGATATGTCGAGTGAAAAGTTTTCTCCTATTCTGTTAACTGTCTTCTTGCATTAAGTAGGGTTTCTTTCACCATGCAGAAGCTTTTTAGTTTGATGTAGTCCGTTTGTTTATGTTTGATGCTACAGTTCTTGCCATTGGTGCTCCATTCTCGAAGACCTTTTTGATATATAGGTCTTCGAGTGTTCTGGCTATTTTATTCTCTATAAACTTTATAGATTCGGGTCTGATTTCAAGGACTTTGATCCATTTTGAGATGACTTTTGTATAAGGAGTGAGGTATGGGTCAATTTTCACTTTCGTACATATGGTTTTCCAGTTGTACCAACACCATTTGTTGAATAGGCTTTCTTTGTTCCATTTCAGGTTCTTGCCTCTTTTATCAAATATTAATTGGCTGTATATCTGGGGGTTTATGTCTGGGAATTCTGTTCTGACCCACTGGTCTGAGGTCCTGTCTCTGTTCCAGTACCATGCTGTTTTGATTACTATGGCTTTATAGTATATTTTCAAGTTAGGTAAGGAGATTCCACCCAGCTTCTTGTTTTTCATTATGTGTTTGGCTATCTTGGGTCTTTTGTGGTTCCGATGAATTTTGTGATTGATTGTTCTATTTCTTTAAAGAATGGTGTCTGAATTTGGATAAGAATTGCATTAAATCTATATAGTAGTTTGGAAAGGATAGTCATTTTGACTATGTTAATTCTACCTATCCATGAGCTTGGGATGTTCTTCCATTTCTTTAGATCATCTTCAATTTTTTTCTGAGTGTTTTGAAGTTTCCCTGGTATAGGTCTTTCACTTCCCTTGTAAGGTTGATTCCTAGGTACCTGATATTTTTTGATACTATTTTAAATGGAATTGTATTTTTAATCTCTCTCTCCTCACTTCATTGTTTGCATATAGAAACGCTACTGTCTTTTGTGTATTGACTTTGTATCCAGCCACTTTGCTGTATTGGTTAATTGTTTCTAGGAGTTTTACTGTGGACTCTTTAGGGTTTTTGATGTATATCATCATATCGTCTGCAAATAGAGATAGTTTGTGTTCTTCTTTCCCAATTTGGATTCCTTTGATTCCCTTCTCTTGTCGGATTGCTACTGCTAGGACTTCTAAGGTTATATTGAATATGAGTGGAGACAGTGGACAGCCTTGCCTAGTTCCTGACCTTAGTGGGAATGCTTCTAGTTTCTCACCATTAAGTATAATGTTGGCTGTAGGCTTTTCATAGATAGCTGTAACTATCTTGAGGAAGGTTCCTTCTAACCCTATTTTGCTGAGTGTCTTTAACATGAAAGGGTCTTGGATTTTGTCAAACGCCTTCTCTGCATCGATTGATATGATCATGTTATTTTTGTCTTTCTTGTTTTTGATGTGATGTATAATGTTGATTGATTTGTGTATGTAGAACCAACCTTGCATTCCTGGTATAAAACCCACTTGGTCATGATGTATACTCTTTTTGATGAAGTGCTGGGTTCGGTTTGCTAAGATTTTGTTGAGTTTCTTCGCATCTATATTCATTAGTGAGTTTGGTCTGTAGTTTCCTTTCTTGGTGGTGTCTTTGCCATCTTTGGGAATGAGTGTGATATTAGCCTCATAAAAGGAGTTGGAGAGGATTCCTGTTGTTTCTATGGTTTGGAAGAGCCTATGGAAAAGTGTTAGTAAGTCTTCTCAGAATGTTTGATAGCATTCACCTGTAAATCCATCTGGGCCTGGACTTTTGTTCCTAGGGAGTTTCTTAATTACATCTTCAATTTCCTCTGAGGTGGTTGGTCTATTTAGGCTTTCTAGTTCTTCCTTTTCCAGTCTTGGAAGAGGGTGTTTTTCCAAGAATCTGTCGATTTCTACTGGGTTCTCTACCCTAGCTGAGTATAGTTGTTCATAATATGATCTCATGATATGTTGTATTTCTTGGGGTTCTGTTGTAATCTCTCCCCTTTAATTTGTGATCCCACTGATTTGGGTGTATTCCCTCTTTTTTTGGAGAGTTTTGCCAGCGGTTTGTCTAGCTTGTTTATTTTTTTTTCGAAAAACCAACTCCTGGTCTCATTGATTTTTTTGTATTGTTTTCTTAGTTTCTATGTTGTTTATTTCTGCTCTGGTTTTTTATTATTTCTTGCCTTCTGGTTGTGGTTGGATTTCTCTGTTGCTGTTGTTCCAATTCTTTGAGGTGATCTTTTAAACTGTTGGTTTTGTTATTTTCCTGTTTCTTGACATAGGCCTGTATTGCTATGAGTTTCCCCCTAATTACTGCTTTTGCTGTATCCCACAAGTTTTGACATGTTGTCCCTTCATTATCATTTGTCTCAAGGAATCTTTTTATTTCTTCCTTGACTTGTTCTTTGATCCAGCTGTTGTTGAGCAGCATGTTGTTTAATCTCCAGGTATTAGTTTTTCTCCATTGCTTCTTGTTGACCCCAATTTTGAGCTCTGTTGCATAGTGATCTGAAAGTGTACTTCTAATTATCCTTACATTTGTGGTCTTATATAGGTTGGCTTTGTATCCTAAGACATGGTTTATTCTGGAGAAGGTTCCATATGGGCTTGAGAAGAATGTGTATTCTGGTTTCTCTAGGATGGAGGGCTCTATAGAAGTCTATTAGCCCTAAATCTTCTAATTTTTCATTTAGAGCTCTTATTTCTTTGCTATTTTTCTGTTTGGTGGTGATAGTGGAGTATTGAGGTCCCCTACTATTATCACATTTCCCTTCATGTGTTTCTCCAGGTTTGCGAGCAGTTGCCCCACATATTTTTCTGGCTCTATATTCGGTGCATATATACTGACCAGGGTTAGTGTTTCTTGATCTGATGTTCCCCTGATCAGTAAGTAGTCACCCTCTTTGTCCCTGATCACTTTCTTGAGGTTGAATGCAATTTGGTCTGATATAAGAATGGCTGTCCCTGCTCTTTTTTGTTTTCCATTGGCCTGAATAATTACTTTCCATCTTGTTATTCTAAGCCTGTGCTTATCCTGTAGTTGTAGGTGTGTTTCTTGCAGACAGCAGAAGTCCGGTTTATTTTTCCTAATCCAGTTCTCTACTATGTGTCTTTTAATTGGAGAGTTTAGTCGTTATCATTTAGGGAGATTATTGAGAGAGAGGATTGTTGTGCAGTTGTGTTGTGTAGGGTATTTTTTGTTACAATCGGGGGTTTGGATTGTGTAATTCGTCTCTGAGTAGGTCGTTTAGGATCGGTTTTGTTTGCACAAATATTTCAAGTTCGTTCTTGTTTGAGAATGTTTTTATGCTGTCCTCCCATATAAATTATAGTTTTGCTGGGTATTGGACCCTAGGTTGGAAATTTCTTTCATTCAGTCGTTTAAATATGTCATTCCATTGTCTTCTTGCTTGAATTATTTTGAATGGGAGAACAGGTTTGATTCTTATGTCCCTATGTTTGTACTTGAGGGTTTTTTTCTCCTTTATTGCTTTAAGGAGTTCCTCTTTCTCTTTGTTTTTTTGCCATTTAGATTACTATATGTCTTGGTGTTGGTTTTTTAGGGTATATTTTATTAGGGACTCTTTTTGCTTCCTGGATTAGCATTGAAGTTTCTTTCCAGAGGGTGGGGAAGTTCTCTGCTATAAACTCTCTGACTACTTGTTCCCCTTTCCCTATTTCCTCTCCTTCTGGTATACTCAGAATTCTTAGATTGTTTTTTTTTTTTTTTAAGATGTACTCAGTCCAGTCATGGTTCTAGCAGCCAGTCATCTGTAAATCGTGGTCTTGGCTTTTGGACTGACCAAAGGGTGACAAATCTTCTGATTTTGTCTTATCGTTAGCTGGTGAGGTAGGATAACCTGTTCTTAGGTCAAGTTGTTCCCATTTTCTTTGTTGTCAGGATATCATATTAGAGCTGGCATTTGTTGGTGGCCCAGCGATATTAAGGATGTCCCAGATGGGGTTTGTTTCCTGTAGCTATTTTGAAGAACTTTGTTGATTCTATGTCTGGGGTCCAGGTTTCAAGGCTGTATGGATGGTGTCTAATCACCTGAGGTCTAAGTTGGGTCCGCGTGACATATTTTCAAGGTGGGAGATATCCCTGTATTGTAAACAAGTATGAGTTCTTATCTCCAGTAGATAAGAGCTCTCTTTTATGTGTAAGATTTCCCCTTTTTTTAGTGTGCCTTTGCAGGGAGAAATGGTGCTACTTTGTATTGTCGGTGCATTTGGGGGTAGACAGAGAAGAAACAGAAACAGGTCACACATCCAAACAAGATAAAAATAGGAATAAAAGTATAGGTGCTCATATATGTATATTAAAACAAACATTTAAAAATGAATTAACAAAATAATTAAAGGAACCATGTGATGTCTGAGACTACCTTACTTTTGGGGAGAAGCAGGTAAAGTGGTGGTACAATATCGGTCTTATACTTATGTTTGAAGTATAGGTTTCCCCATTGTCTTTTGGGATTTTCTTGTGGTGTGTGGGTTCCCAGGCACCTTTCCTTTACTCCCCCTGACCTTCTTGAGATTGGCAAAGAATTTGCAGCAGGGCGGTCTTGTAAGAGTTCTTGCATTGGGGATACTTTTGGAGCTAAGTCTGGTTTCAAGTAACAGTAGGGGGAATTTGGTAGGGAGGGCCGTGCAGCATGAGTCTGCTGGGGAGTTGGTTGCCTTTTCTTGTGGGGGGCGAGGTGTGGGTTTGACTAGGTATCCCTTCGCTTGGGTGCTGGGTACTGGTTCGTTGGGGTAGGAGGTCAGTCTTGATGCCTGATGGATTAAGAACTAGGGGTGAGGAGTTTTAATATGGTGGGAGGTCTGGATGGGATTGAGGGGTAAAGGGATTGTTGGATTTCCAAAAAGGGGGAAAGGGGAAGGTAAATGGAAGGGATAGGGAAGAAGAAAAGAGAAAATATATTAGAAAGAAAGGGAGAATAGAAAAGAAAAAAAAAGAAGAGAAGAAAAGAAAAAGAAAAAAGAAAGTAGTGAGAAGAGAGGAGAAAATAGCAAGAGAATGCTAGTTTGCTTGAATGTGTTCGATGAGTAGGGCCTGTAGTATAAGTCTATACGTCCCCGTTGCTGCTTTGGTGGTCTGACTGGTCACATGCTTCAAATCCTAAAAGAAGGTATAACCTAGAGATAAAGTGTATGTTAAAGAGTTTTCTCGGGACATTCTCGTAGTGCAAGCTGGGTATGGTATCTCGTGTGACTGAGCCCCGAGATGCCATCTTAGTTTGTCCACCTTTTGTATCCAAGAATACCTGTGGACAGAAAAGCTGAGAGGTTATATTAAATATAGTAAGAATAAGGCATTAAAACATAGTGTTATGGGATGTTTCTTTTGGAGTCAGTGATTTCCCATGGTATACTTTACCTGTGGTCCTGTATGAGATCCCTAAGGGATTATTATGGGCCTTTGTAGTAGAAGACTGATACTTACCTGTTCTCTCTATGCTGCTGTTTCTACTGTTGCTGGTTTCTTTGTGGTATAATGTGTAGTCAAGAGTTTGTGTTGTTCCTTTTTCATGTATTTTGGGCACTGCTCCCGAATATACATTGAGTATTACCGTGTTTGGAGTTTCTACCCTGTTATACCCTGTTATTTGATTGTTGAGTATTAGTTGTATATAAGGTGTATGTTCTAGGTGCTTCAGAATAGTGCTATCATTCTGTGTTTATCTTTTGTCTTCTGACTTACTTCGTTTAACATAATATGTTCTAGGTCCATCCAGGTTGCTGCAAAGTCTGTGTCAAATCCTTTTTTTAATTGATTTCTATGTTTGACTTTAGAAGAAAGTGATCTAGTTTCATTCTTTGGCACATGGTTCTAGTTTTCCCAGCACAATTGCTTGAAGAGATTTTTCTTGCTCCTTTGTGTGCTTTTGGCACCTTTTCCAAATAATGTGTGAGCTTACTTTCTGGTGCTTGGTTCTCTCGATATGTGTTTGTTCCAATATCACTTTGTAGAATAAGTTAAAGTCAAATAATGTAATGTCTCTGTTTTTATTCTTTATTTGTAGAATTGATTTGATTCTTCTTCAGTGTCCTTTGTACGTTCAAACAAGTTTTAATTTTTTTGTTTTAATGGAAGAATTCCTTTGGGGTTTTAATTAGTAAATTACACTAAATATAGGAGGAAACTGCACTCTCCAAGCAAGTGAAAGCAGAGATTAACAGATGGGAATATATTAAGCTGAGAAGCTTCTGCACCTCAAAGGAAATAGTGCCCAGGATACAAGAGCCACCCACTGAGTGGGAGAAACTATTCACCCAATACCCATCAGATAAGGGGCTAATCTCCAAAATATACAAGGCACTGACAGAACTTTACAAGAAAAAAACATCTAACCCCATCAAAAAATGGGGAGAAGAAATGAACAGACACTTTGACAAAGAAGAAATACGCATGGCCAAAAGACACATGAAAAAATGCTCCACATCACTAATCATCAGGGAGATGCAAATCAAAACAAAGATGAGATACCACCTCACACCCCAGAGAATGGCACACATCACAAAGAATGAGAATAAACAGTGTTGGCGGGGATGTGGAGAGAAAGGAACTCTTATCCACTGCTGGTGGGAATGCTGTCTAGTTCAACCTTTATGGAAAGCGATATGGAGATTCCTCCAAAAACTGGAAATCGAGCTCCCATACGATCCAGCTATACCACTCCTAGGAATATACCCTAGGAACACAAAAATACAATACAAAAACCCCTTCCTTACACCTATATTCATTGCAGCTCTATTTACCATAGCAAGACTCTGGAAACAACCAAGATGCCCTTCAACAGACGAATGGCTAAAGAAACTGTGGTACATATACACAATGGAATATTATGCAGCTGTCAGGAGAGATGAAGTCATGAAATTTTCCTATACATGGATGTACATGGAATCTATTATGCTGAGTGAAATAAGTCAGAGAGAGAGAGAAAAACGCAGAATGGTCTCACTCATCTATGGGTTTTAAGAAAAATGAAAGACACCCTTGTAATAATAATTTTCAGACACAAAAGAGAAAAGAGCTGGAAGTTCCAGCTCACCTCAGGAAGCTCACCACAAAGAGTGATGAGTTTAGTTAGAGAAATAACTACATTTTGAACTGTCCTAATATTGAGAATGTATGAGGGAAATGTAGAGCCTGTTTAGGGTATAGGCGGGGGTTGGGGGGGGGGAGGAGGGAGATTTGGGACTTGGGTGATGGGAATGTTGCACTGGTGATGGGTGGTGTTCCTTTTATGACTGAAACCCAAACACAATCATGTATGTAATCAAGGTGTTTAAATAAAAAAAAAAATTAAAAAAAAAAAGAAAAAAAATTACACTAAATATTGCTTTAGTTAATATGAATCATTTTAAGGATGTAAATACTTCTAAACTATTTGGAGGACCCTCTTCTATTTTAGTCAACTGTGGCTTTACAGTTTTTAGTGTAGAAAGTTTTTCTTCTTAATTAATTTTTATTCTGGAGATTTTGCCACTACACACAGCATTGCTCACGGCTTACTCTGACCTTATTCTTAGGGATCACTCGCTGAGTGATGCTCATGAAAATTATTTCTAGGTTAAAACTTAGGTTGGTCAAGTTCAAGGCAAGCACCCAACGTGCTGTTATTATCTTTCAGGCCCATCCTTAGTCAAGTTTATTGATAGCTATTTTCATGCATCTATAAATGGTAATTTCCCCCTAATTTCTCTTTCTTATTCTAGTTTATTATTTGCATAAGAAAATATAATGGTTTTGTTTTGGCTTTGGGGCTATACTCAGTGCTGCTAAGAGCTTACTCCTGATTCTGAACTCAGAAATTAGTCCAATTATATTGAGACCTCTATAATAAATGAATGGTGTATCTTTTCTACATCTGTTGAAATAATGCAAATGATTTTGGTTCTTCCTTTTGGCACTGGGGTACATCACATTTAATTGATATGCATGCATTAGTCTCTGGAATAAATAGCACTCACTGGTATTTGGTTCTTTTAATATGTTGTTGGTTTTGCTTTGCTAATATTTTGTTGAGGATTTTTGCATCTCTGTTGATCAGAGATATTGGTCTGTGTTTTTTTATTTCATATCTGTGATGTACTTTGTCTGGTTTTGGAATCAGATAATGTATTTGGAAGTGTTCCCTCCTTTTCAGATTTTTGGAAGAGTTTGAGAAGCCTAGAGACTGTTTCTTCTTTGGAAGTTTGGTGGACTTCACTAGTGACACCATCTGGTCCTGGGTGTTATCTTTGGGAGAGACTTTTGATTGCTTTTCAGAGTCCTCTCCATTCAACTTCTCTGTCTTTTCTGATTCAGTTTTGGACTGTTCTATGTTTCTAAGACTTTGTCTATTTTTATCTAGAATGTCTGATTTGTTGCCATATAAATGTTCTACACTGCCATTTTATTCTTTGTATTTATGTAATCTCTGTTGTAACTTTTATTTTGTTTCTGATCATATTTATTTGAACTTTTAAAATATTTATGACCTTAGTTACATTCTGCTGTTTTGATTCTTGGATTTATGCATCTTTTGCATTGGTTTGGATCATGGTTATTGCACTCTATTTTATTTTATTTTATTTTTTTTTGGCTTTTAGGCCACACCTGGTCTTACTCAGGGTTCACTCCTGATGCTGTGCTCAGGAGTCACTCCTAGTGGAGTTCAGAGGACCATATTGTGATTGAGGATTGAATCCAAGTCAGATGTTTGCAAGGCAAACAATCTGTCCATTGTATTCTCTCTCAAACCTCTATGTTCTAATTTTTATTCTTTCTTTCTAACAATGTTCATGTTTTATTTCTTTTTATTATTTGAGATGTAAGGTTAAATTATTTTATATGTGCTTTATCTTGTTTCCTAAGATTGGGTTGAATTATGATCAATCAGCAGACATTATATTTGGGAAGAGGATAGTGGAGTAGTGATGTAGCCTTAACAAATTGATCTCTAGTAGCTAACTAACACTTGCAGAGTTCTTTTTAAGAATGCCCATGAAAATCCAATGATAACAGCCTGCAGTATTATTTATTTTTTTAGTAATAAATTTGAATTTTTTTCAAATTATGACACTGAGTAAGGAAAGTCCGTAAAGCAAACTCTTATTTAAAACAGCTTGCAGATTTAAATGGGAGAGGAGAAAAGCAAAGACAGTCCTTTACCAAATGTGTTCCTTAGGACTGACTTCTCCTGCTTTCTTAGACATGGAAAAAGCGGCCACTATCTCATTTAAAGACACTGCAGAGTCCATCTCTGCTATTTTGGGTCACTAAGAGCAACAACGTTGAGTTCTCCCTAAGGCAAAATGATGAATTTTCTGCCCAGATCCCAGGAAAGCGGCCAGGCGCTGCCTGTCACCTTCTGTAGCTCAGACATTTCTGGTAGCTGTTTTGCCTCTATCTGGGCTTCCCCACTCCAAAGATGGCCTCCCCTGTTACCCATTCACAGGCTCTTGTATGGCCTTCTATTTTTTTCTCCGTACTACTTATCACTAGAAATGTCTGAATTATATCTATCCTGTTCCTACACATACATGTTTCCTGAAGGCAAGCTTTTTGATCTGGTTTTATCCAGTATACCAACAACCTATAAAATGACTGGCACAGAGTGTTTGGTTAATTAATTAGATCAGTAGAGATGGTGGAAAAGAGCCTGTCTTCAGAAAACATCAACAATGATGCATAGAAGCCAATATCAATGGAGCAAAGACTACCTGTTCTATGCTAGACAAGAACTAAATTCCTAACAGATTCAAGAGAAAAAAAATTAAACAAAAGTTAGAAAAAATGGGCAATGTAAAAAGAACATCTTGTAAGCGAAGGAATGAGTGGGTACTGCCTAGGAGATATGCACAGGACATATGATTTTAGGCAACACACTGCTTGGTGTGATTCTGGAGCTCTCTTGTCCTTTCTACATTCTTTCCACCAAATTCTCAGCACCTATGGGTGTGGCACAAAGGATCCTAGGAATAACAGAGCCCATGCAGTCTTTCATTTTGAGGCCCTAGCACAGAGCGAGGTCCCCAGAGCCCCTTGAGCCGATATTGCTTGGGGCCTTTTTTAAAAATACATTTTAAAAAATGGGGGCCAGAAAGAAAGCACAGTGGTAGGGAGTTTGCCTTGCAATCGGCCGACCCAGGACCAACGGTGGTTCGAATTCCATATGGTCGGTCCCCTGTGCCTGCCAAGAGCGATATCTGAGCAGAGAGCCAGGAGTAACCCCTGAGCACCACCAGGTGTGGCCCACACCCCCTCCCAAATGGAATGGCAAAAGTGGTTCCAGAATCTCTACACAATACTTGTAAAGAAAATTAAAGATATTTACTATTTTGTCATTAAACAAAAGGTAAATTACTGAAGCATGGACTAGTAAATATGGAACTTGTCACAGAAAAGAGTCCAAAAATACTTCTCCATGCAAAAAAGTTGAGGCAAAGCCAGAATATTGTTAATCAGTGGAGAGTTAGAGTATAGGTAGTGTTGGGCCTTTTAATCATAAAATTACTCCCTTTCACCTATCTCTAGATAAAGTTCAAATGCATTAAGAATGTGTAAGCATATTTATGTTTATGAGTGTGGCTGGATAGATAGATCATAGATAACAACCAGAAGGAAACCTTAATAAACCTTAATAAACAAGAATATTTCTAAAAATATTTAGCATAATAATTTCTAACTTTTGAAGTAGGGTGGTACTGACTGTATAATGTATATTTATAAAATTTTAAAGCTTCTGTGTAGGAAAGATATCCTAAGCAAAAGAAAAGGCCAAGTCACTTGTTTAAACACATTTAAAAATTATATAAGTAATGCATAATTAATAGCAAGAACAAATAATATATAAATCACATACAAATGCCTGAGTAAGTGCATGACCAAGTCATGGAAGGAATTCTAAATGTTCAATAAAAATATTAGAAAACTAGTAAAAATGTATAAACAATTCCTTCACAATAAGTTGAAATAAATATAGGTATTAATATAAGAATGCAAATGCACTACCTGTTATATTCCTTACCTTCAGCCTAAGAAATACAAGTTTTTAAAAATATAGCAAAGAGAATCAGTCTCAGTAACAAATTATTTTAGATATTAAACATGAAATTTATGTTAATAATGTTAAATTAGCTTGAAAACTATAATATTATCCGATGTGAATTAAGAAACATATTAAAAAACCTGAATACAAGGGTCTATTTCAAAGCTTGTTTAATAAATGCTTGAGTTTAATATGTTCACAAAGAATGATGCATTGGTTTCTTTAAGAAAGGGTTCAAGAAAGCAAGCATTTTCTTCTTAACCAATTCTAGAAGTTAAATAGAATGTGAAACAGTTCTATTTCTAAAATTATGCTCAATGTGAAATCTAACAGGATTTGGCATAGGGAGAGAATGATTGACACTCTGGTTACTAAGGTAGCACAAATAATTTCCCCCTGATTAGATGCAAGTCATGAACAACATCCCTTTTATTTATTCATGTTTTTAAAAATTCTGAGCAGAAAACCATGTTGTGTTGGCAATATCTCTGAAGCTTGACCATTCCTGAGTATAGTTGGTCTTCTAATCAAGTAAATCTAAAACACAAGATGATACTTCATGGGAGATGAAAAAGTAAAGGAACTAGGATTATTGAGAAATGAATGAATCTGTGAGAGAGTTTGAAGCAGTATTTTTTGGTTGTCAAGATAGAATCAAATTAAGATGGGTGGTGGAGAGTGGTAATAAAAAAGATGACAATGATACCTTTCAATAAATAAAATTGTTTAATTTTTATATGAATCAGAGAGCTCTATATTGGCACAACTACATTATTTGCATTTCTGGAAGGTATACCAGCCTTTCTAGGAAGGACCTCTGGTTATAAGAGCTTGTATTTTGGAAAAGACTCAATTATATTTTTAAATAATTTGATTTTCATCCTCTCTGTCTTTGTGTTGTTTCTCATTCTTCCTATTCTTCTTGTTGTCTTTTCTCCTAAGTTTTCCTTTTCTAAAATTGGAAAGGACAAGGAGCATAGAGAAAAAGAAAAGGCTTTGAGTGATTGATACCTATCTCTGAATTTTGTGGCAGTATAAAAAGAGAGTGGATTATGTTTCATTAGAGAAAAGACACAGGCAAAAGAGGGATATAGGGGAGGAGGAACTGAAATAGAGTGCAAAGAAGCAACTCTGAAATCATTGTGCATGATAAGCACACAAACATCTTACTAAAACAAAGATTCCTGAATTCCTCTTTTCTCTCACTCTCCAGTGCAATATCTTTCCCAATGTTTTTATGAAAGACAAGATTATGGCAGACTGACCTCTCAGCTGTCCTGGGTTCGGGTAATGACTGGTACATTTGCTGTGCAGGTCTATAGGAGACAGAGGCTATGAACTCAATTTGCATTCCTTTGTACTCAAGTGGTCCCAAGAGAATTCTTGCATGAAGTCTTTGGAATACCCAGAGAAGCACACAATCCCCAGTTCTCAGCCAGAGCACCTAAAGACTTTTAGAAATGTGTGCTTCAGCTATTTTTGCCTATGCAAAATACAGATGTCTGATTTTAGGTTATAGGTCAATTTCCTTCAAGTTTTTCATGACTTGTTGATGCATGGCATTCCATTAAAAGGGAAATAGCTTTTAGTTCTTATATGTTTGTATAATTAAGGTTAAGAAGCTTAACATACAAACACCTAGAAAAGGCTTGTATGTGAGTTAGTTGGGGCCAGGGATGAATGGATCCTAGTATTTATCCTTTCCATATAGAAGCAGGTACAAAAAAGACAAGACTTCCGATTAGGAGAGGTAAGTTATTCCAAGAAAAGAAGAGATAAAAATAAACCAGGGGTGGAATAAAGCAATAGTATAGCTGGTAGGACATTTGCCTTGCATGTAGTATCCTGTATGGCCTCTGACCTGTCAGTAGTGATTTCTGAGTGCAGAGCCAAGAGTAACCCCTAAGTGCCCCAAGCCCAACCTAACCCAACCTAAAACAGAAGAAAATAACATGGAACTCCGAAAAATGGAGACATGCTCACCAGAAGTTTTCCTGGGGGTGGGGGTTGCAACAGTGAGAAGGGATGGAGAACTCCTTGGGGTTTAGTCTGAGTCTTCAGAAACTGGGAGACAGCATCCAAGGTAAGCTGAGAATGACTCTGAGGTCACACATGCCTGAGACACTGGAGCAGCTCTGCCTCTTCTTCAGGTCAAACACACAAGCAAATGGAAGGACTTCACATCTGAAATGCAAAAGGCCAGTGAGCAGCTGAACAAGCTTTTGGGTTTCTGAAAATCAGATGAGTGTCGATGCAAGCTTAGCTTTGTCAGTTCACTCCGTCTGAGCCAAAGAGAGGCAAGTTCAAGTTATAAGATTTTGGGGGGTACTCCAAAATCTGCACTAAGACCAATTTTGATATTTAAGTTTAACCCTAGTTAAGTTTGTTCCATATTGTTACTTATCTTTAAAACAACCACCACCACTACTACCTCCACCACAGTCTTCTTTGTTATGTTTAATTATAGTCATTTTAAACCTTACCTGAAAAATCATCCCAGATTCTGGGTCCCAGAACATGACCAGTTTCCTAATTGATTCTGAAAGCAGGGATCCAAAAGAACATGGCATATTTTTTTTCTTGTTATGAAATATTTATTTCAATTAAGACATAATAGAGTTTATGATAAAGTTGGCTAACAACATTGAAAATATATAATATTAATATTATAATTAGTTTTTACAATTATCCATATTATCCATAATAAGTATAATCTAGGCAGAAATGCTGTATGTAGTGCAAAGAAGATGCACAGCAGAAGAATGCACACAGAGATGCATGCCTGTACGGGAAGGATCAAATGCACTTTAGGAAAGCTATTGTAATCCCGTGACCAGCCTGGATGCTGCAGCCTCCCTCTTTCTGTCATTCATGTTGCACATACACTGACACAAAGCCCCCCATGCCTCATGTGGCACCTGCCAGAACATGGGCAAATTGGTCAGGAAACGTTCTGGAGGCATCTGGGTGCTAGCCGTGCATTTTTCAAACCTATTAAGCTGTGACAACTTCCAGTGCTGCCTAAGCAGAGCCCACTGTGAAGATCCTACATGGAAGGAATAGCACTGAATTCTCTGCACTGGAAAACGGGTTTAGGGACTGGTGAGATAGTGTATGGGTTAAAACCCATGCTGTGCTAAACAGTTGACTCTGCTTTAGTCCCTGACACCACATGGTCTACAGAGCACTGCCAGGTACAGCCCTGGAAGCCTGCTGAGTACTGCTAGCAAGGCCTGGATAAGCCCTGGAATCAGTGAACCCTGGTAGCTCCACATGGTCTGGCTTTTCTTTCTATTGGCCAGCCTGGTTGGTCTCGATCTCTGAGAGTATCCCCCATCTCCCACCCCAGCATCCTGAACATCAGTGGAGACTGCCATTTCCCCAAAAGGGGGGGTGTTTCTTTTTTAAATATATATACATATATATACATATATATATATATTTGGTTTGGGTTACTCCTGGCTATGAACTCAGAAATTGCTCCTGGCTTGGGGGGATCATATGGTCCTCTGGGGGGGGTCAAACCTCGGTTTGTCCTAGGTTTGCACATGCAAGGAAAATGCCCTACTTCTGGCGCCACCACTCTGGCCCCATAAAATAATATTTTTTATTTAAGCACTTGGTTATAGAAATATTCATAGTTGGACTCCAGTGCAACTTTCCCGCCACCATTTTTCCCACTCCCCCACCTATCTCTGGGACAGGAATTCTCTCTCTCTCTCTCTCTCTCTCTCTCTCTCTCTCTCTCTCTCTCTCTCTCTCTCTCTCTCTCTCAATCTCTTTCCTCTATAACATTGTGGTTACACTATTGTAAATGAGGGGTGCCATGAATATCACTTTATCCTCTTTCAGCACCCAGTTTTTGCCTAGAGTGATCAGTTCAAACTGTCATTCTCATGGTAGTTGTCAGTGCAGTTATTGCACTCATTTCTCTTTGTGGCAAGCTGGTCATGGACTGGACTTCCCAGCCCTCATCTCTATCATCTCTGGATATTATTACCATGCTTTTAGTTTTCTTACATGCCACAAATTAATGAGACTATTCTATGTCTATCAAGAGAGGGATTTCTAGGTAAGCACTGAGCATTGAACATTAAAGCATTGGGGAGGAATGCCTGCTCTATTCACAGGATTGGCTGGGATCCTGGTGAATCTTCTGCACTTCTGTGCCTTAAAGATATGCTAGTTTGGGCTCAGTGCAGGTAAAAAGGTGATGTGCAGGAGCAGAGAAAGGCACTGTATCACCCTGTCTTGGACAGATGAGTAGAGAAAGCACACCTAGTTTAGAGATTAATTTGAAATATGAAACACTTTGTGAAATTCTTTCCATTAATCCTTATAAAGGGCAGTAACTTGGCTTTATAATCTGCAGTCAGATGTGGGAGTTCCCATCCAATTCCTGGCCTTGATCTTAGTGATGTCCCTTGGGATGGGCAAGAGGAACACCACCATCAGACTTGGGGACATTAGGGACTCGGCCTTCCCTTCTCAAGGACAGGAATTTCCAGAAGGACCAGTTAGCTGTCTTGCCTGTTAAGGGTCATTTCATCTTGTAAATTGGTTCCTCAATTCAGTTCAGGGTTTTCACCATCAATTTCCAAGTAAAAGTAATAGCTCAATGGCTTTACCTTTACTACTGTTTTAAAAGAATCATGTATGTCAGTAGCAGTAAAGGCTAAAACATTATGGCTCACACAAAGTATGTTAGGAAACTGTAAAAGGAGCCCCCCAAAAGTCCATCTGTGTCCTTGCTTAAATCATACTGTGGGTGGGGGTGGAGGAACAATTTCTAGCAAAATCCTGACTCATTTCTGTTGATATCAACTGTAGCTTTCTGCCCTGGATCTGTTGGCGAGAAATGGTTTCTATGGAATTAGAAAAATAATGGGGTGCCCTAATGCAGTGCAGTTTGCAGAACTCAGAGCTGTGATCCTTTCTCAAAGCCTAAACTTCCTTCAACTAACATGTCTCAGTGGCTCTCTCTTTCAATGCCATTTTATTTATCAATGCATCTATTTCTTTTTTTTAGCATCCATCAAGAGAAGCTAGTTGTTGATGTGGACACAATCACATAGTCCCTGCTTTCTAGCATGTATAGTCTTGAATGTATAATTTTAAATACAAAGTCCGTGTATGTTAGGAAGAACAAGAAGTTGGGGGAGGCGTGCTATGGAGGTTCTGAGACTGACAAGGAGGGAGGGCCTATGTAGTGGATAATTTGCAAGAATAAAGGATGAGGTATGTGGTCAGGTTTTCAAGGGGTCAAAGGAACTTTTGGCACTTAGTCTTCTAGCAAACATATTTGTATATGACACTGAGCTGAGTCCCCCAGCTTGGGGACTACATCCATGGGTACTCAGGTATTAGTTCTGGTTCAGTGCTCAGATATCACTTCCTGTGAGTTTTTGAGGGACTATAGATGTGGAAGGAACCTTGATCAACTGCATGCAAGGCAAATATTCTACATGCTATACTATCTCTCCAGCCCAAACTGGGCTATTTTTTTTAAAGTTCATTGATGTAGAAAGAAAATTAAAAAAAAGAAAATAATTCACCATAGCAGCTGGAGAGATAATACAGGGGATAAGGTGCTTGTATGCATGGCATGGTCCCTTGAACAACATTGGAAACAACTCCTGGGCACAGAGCCAGGAATTGTCCCCAGTTGCTGCCAGGTTTGACCCAACACTACCTTAAATAAATCAATTAAAATTTTACTTTTAAAAAAATAATGATCTCCCAGAAAGTTGGGTTTGGTTGATAGTGATTTTGGTATGAGGCTGAACAAAAAGACAATATACTGTAAAGCCAAATAAAATAATATTCAAATTTACATACTAAAAATAATCTGCACTGGGTGGAGGAGTGAAGAGTGTTTATTAGATGATTCTTTTTTCTTTTGGAAGCCTATTTTCCTAACTCATTTAGGATCAGCCCAGTAAGTTAGTATACACTCTAGTTTTCTTACCCTAGTCCTTTATCCCTAATATTAACTGGATGGGCAGGCTCATTCTCAGCTTGGACATGTCACATTAAATAATCTATCACACAACTCAATGTGCTGAAATTTATTGACTCATCCATTTTGCCCGCCAATTTTTTATTGAGCATTCGATAAGTAGTATTAAGTTTCATTCTGGGCTCCAGGGATTGTGTGATGAGAAATGGAAGTTTCTGATTCATGAAGGAATTATCTTTAATTAGAAGTGGACAAAATCACACAAAATAACTTTAGACTATGAGTGATGTAAAGAAAAATATAGTAGACTCTATGTTGCAGAGCAGATGAGTGAGTGGAGAGACAAAATATGGTGTTTTTCTCTGAGTGAGACAAGTTTGAGGTAAGGTCTTTAAAGTGAGAGCAAAACAGGGAAGATTTGGGTAAAGGGTAGAGATTTCATGTCAAAGGTTCTAGGTAGAGCCAACACTGTTTATTCTCATTCTTTGTGATGTATGCCAATCTTTGTGGTGTGAGGTGGTACCTCATAGTTGTTTTGATTCGCATCTCCCTGATGATTAGTGATGTGGAGCATTTTTTCATGTGTCTTTTGGCCATTTGTATTTCTTCTTTGTCAAAGTGTCTATCCATTTCTTCTCCTCAGTTTTTGATGGGATTAGATGTTTTTTTTCTTATAAATTTCTGTCAGTGCCTTGTATATTTTGAAGATTAGCCCCTTATCTAATGGGTATTGGGTGAATAGTTTCTCCCACTCAGTGGGTGGCTCTTGTATCCTGGGTGCTATTTTCTTTAAGGTGCAGAAGCTTCTCAGCTTAATATATTCCCATTGTATTACAGAATTTCTTGCTAAAGATCATTCTTATTGCCATGTGGAGATAAAGGAATAATAATTATAATAATAGCAGAAGAAGAGCAGAGTAGTTGGGAAGATCTGATAGTTATGAGTTGGAACATAGTGCTGGTTTCTCATGGTAAAGATGAAAGATGTGTAGTCTAGTTAGAATCAGTGCATTTCTTGAAGGTTGAATCATCAGAGCACAGGCATAGTTTAGAGAATTCAAGACAAATGAAAAAAATCCCTGATGGCTCAAGGAATTGGAAGAACAGTTAAAGAATATGTTGATCAAGAAAATCTAGGGGGAGAAGCAATTACAATGTAGTTAAGAGGCTTTTTGTGTGTGTGTGAATATTATGCATTAAAGAACAGGAGATGCATGAGCTCTTCGGAGAATCTGGAGGGTGCAACACATAATTGGGACTAGTTGAAATTATGGAAAGTTGTGAAGAAAGGGTGCCAGGAAATCAATGAGAAAAATCAGTATTTTTAAAATTTGTGAGAACTAGGAACGCAAAGGAACAGTGGCCAGTGAGGTAAGATGGAAACCTGGGATGAAAGAGCTAGAAGCCAGATGCAAAAGGTGTGACAAGAAAGAAGAAGTGCTATGCCCGAAGCTCCTGAGAGGCCTAGAAAGATGAAAACAGGAAATAGAGTATGAAGGAGTGACATTGGCAAGAGTCAGGTTATGCAGGTTATAGTCTCTCGAGAACAAAATAGAACCAGTGCAAAATGTGATGGAAGTAAAGAAGTTAAAATGGCACAAGCCACTAATGTTTTGAGTGTGTTTTGCCTTTAGGGTATTTTCCTTGCACATGGCCAACCTGTGTTCAATTCTTGGCATCCCATATGGTCCCTGGGGCCTGCCAGGAATGATTTCTTAGTGCAGAACCAAAAGTTACCTCTGACTGCCACTGAATGTGGCCCCAAAACAAAACAAACCAAAAGGAATAAAATGATTTGATTGTAAAATGTATGAGAATATTCTTTCAGGTGGATACTGTCACCAAGTAAAATACTGAGCTAGTGTGCTGTGGGGAATGAATTATGGACCTCTAGGAGAGATGGATGACATATAGTCAGAGGGGAGAACTGCAGGCTCAAGGTCCCAGAGAAGTGTCTAGAGCTAGTTGAGATAGTCAGGTGGTGAGTTTAACTTTTGCTGGGAAGTCCCATGACAGGGAGAAAGACAATATAAGTGTATATTCAATGTGGGAAAATGAAGTCCTTTTCTTATGAAATGTCTAATTGTAAGAAATGCTGAAACATTTGTGAGAAAGGAGGTAGGCAAGGAAGGAAACAATCATACTAGTCAGAAAAAAAAAGTGCTCACAGGCATGTGAAGCACAGATCCAGAGTGCTTGGAAATCGGTGGGAGCAGATGAGATCAGGCTGACAGGCATTCTCCGGAGAGGGAGATGGAGGAATACCAGGGGAGTGCTTCTTAAGCAAAGGCTGGGGAATTCAACAGCTGTCAGGAGGCGCTGGTGTCAAACCAAAGGGCACTTTCCAAATAAAGTAGAAGGCAAGAAGCTCTAAAGTGTGTGTGTGTGTGTGTGTGTGTGTGTGTGTGTGTGTGTGTGTATAAGCACGAGTGCATACACTTGTTCATTTTCATATCAGGAAACATACACATGTGCACTAGAAATTTTTTGGGCGAAAGAAGCTGAGGGGTACATTGCCATTGAATAGCATTGGACTTCAATTGCATTCCAAATTCCCTCTCTTTTCCAAAATATGAATGATGTGCGGGCAATCAAAAAAATGCTCTGTGGATTTGTGATTGCTAAGGTGTAAAAATAGAAATTACCAAGTCAGTAGGTCTTACAAAAAACGCTCTAAATGTTCCTTCCACGTAGTGACAGTGGTGATGATGATGATGATGATAATCATACCAGGAGGAAGCTTGTAGATGTTAGCTAACTAAAAGGTTTTGACAGTAATGATTTAGTAGGTGTATGCATAACTCAAACTTGCACATTGCATTGCACCATAAGTATGTATAGTTTAATACCAGTCATTCCTTTCTAGAGAAGCATAAAAAGGAAAAGAAGTTCAATACCAGATGTCTTCATGGAATGTGAAGGTTTAAGTTTTTTGTTTGGTTTTGGTTTGGGGGACCAGCAATGCTCAGGGGTTATTCCTGGCTCTGTTCTCAGAAGTTACTCCTGGCAGACTCAGGGGACCATATGAGATGCCAGGGATCAAACTCTAGGTAGCCGTGTGCAAAACAAACACCCAACCTGCTGTGCTATCACTCTACCAGGGGTCCTCAAACTTTTTAAACAGGGGGCCAGTTCACTGTCCTTCAGACTGTTGGAGGGCCAGATTATAGTAAAAATAAAAATTATGAACAAATTTCTATGCACACTGCATATATCTTATTTAGAAGTGAAGAAACAAATGGGAATAAATACAATATGTGGCCCGCGGGCTGTAGTTTGAGGACCATTGCGAGTCTAGGCCCCAAGGGCTTAACTTTTTAGTTTCCTAATCGGGTCTCTACAACTCAGTAAACAGCCCATTTTCTGGACCAGTTAAACAGACATTTTTGAAAGCAGGGTAGCTGAGCTTGGAGATATCGGCCAAGCCCACGCACCTGAAATAGAATTCAGAGGTTACCTGTAACTGTAGCAGCCATGTCTTAAAAGCTACAAATTTCAGAGAAAGTTCTGAAACTTGATCAACAGTATGTACACTCTCAATATAGCTCAGATAGGGGCTTTCTCAACACAAAGACCCTAAATTGTACTAGAAACCCTAAAGAAGATGGAATAAATGTGTTTCTGCCACTTTTCTTGGTGATGACACACAGGAGAAATATGGAGAATAAAATACTGCACATGGCTCTAGTCAAGGGAGTTGGAATTTGATTCTTCTGGAACCGCCCAAGTAGAATCTCTTTAAGGGACCTACCTTCTATTCCATATTGGTCTTTTGTTGTTGCAAGTGATATCAGTTATCTAAAAGAGGAAAAGTAAACCAAGTGGTCTTTTAAGCTCACCTGGAGAACATTTCAGGCAAGAATTAATTTAGTTTATTTAAGACTTTGTTGAGAGGACTTGAAGACATAGTGCAAGGGATAAGGTGCTTCCCTGGCTTGAGACCAAGCTGAGTTTGATTCCCAGAACTGCATATGGTCCTCTGGGCACTGCCAGGATTGATACCTGTGTAAAGAGACAGAAGAAATTCATGAACCCACCAGATGTGAACCAAAGGTTTTAAAGGAGATTTTGTAGTGTAGAGAGCATTCTGTTATATTCTATGATGCTTCATAACTAATCCTCTTTGTTCCAGTATGAGTTGTCATTTAACTGGCCTAGGAATTCCCAGACATTTGTCAGCACTAAAAAGCTACAAATAGAAAAAGAATGACTCAACAAATAAACAAAAATTTACTTTAAGTTTCTCCTGCCAAAGTATTGAATTTTCTTGTAAGAAAACATATAGATCTTGAATTCCACTCAACTCTTTATTTTAAATTTATGTTATTGAAACAATTGTGATCTTCAGAGTTCTTCATAGTTGAATTTCAGATATACAATGAGTCAGAGCCCTTCCCACCACCAGTATCAACTTCTCTCCATAAATGGATCTAGAGTGCATCCTATACCACCACCCTTGGTCTACTGGTCTGCCAGAATAACATGCCCATTTGAGTTTAGACTGTTAAAGTTTAGGTCCCTTGATTCTATTATTGTCAACTTTGGCTTGGATATTTAATTCTGTCCTTATTTATTTCCCTGCCAATGCATATGAGATCGTTTTTCCCTGGCCCTCAGCCTTTATTCCTTTCCTCTTAGTTTTATAGAAAAATGCAGGAATATGTGGTAAAATAAAGTAATCTGTGCCCCCCAAGGTTCTATGAAAAAGGCAGGAGCCCTGATTTAAAGATAAGAGATAAAGATACAATAAATGATTTTTTAAAAGATGTGTGAGTGGCAAGTTTTTTTTTGTTGTTGGTTTTTTGTTTTGTTTTGTTTTGTTTTGCATAGGCACAGCAAAATACGGGGAAAATAGAAAGAGAAAACTTTTGGCCAAAAAACAGAAAGTCCTTACCCATGAAGCATCCTGTCATAAGACCAACTACAGGCTCCAGGCATACTAAGTTGTCTAACCTTAAACTCTTTCTCTGTGGTTCCAGTAAAAGCTCTTCACAATCATGCTTGTCAAAGTCAGGTTTCTGTAGTTAGAGATCCTGGTTTTGGTACAGATCCTATGTTGAAGTCAGGGTGACATGAAGTGTCTTCCAGTTTAATCTCACCACTAGGTGTCAATGCAGAGAACCCTGACTTGAAAGCAGGTTGTTGCTATTACTAAGTTCTCAGAGTGTCATATGAACCCACTCTGAAGCAAGTCAATGCCAGGGCAGCATTAGGGCCTTCCTGGTAGAAGTTTGATTCTTGGTGCTGGTGTTGAAAACCATGCTGGCTACTTAGATGGGATCCTAAATACAGGGGTGAATGGCCACTGTCCAATCTTCTGAAGCCTAAACCAAGTCACTATGACAAGAGTTTAGGGTGTAAGTCCCTCATTAGTTGAGAATTTGTTTATACTTGTAAGATTTCCCCCATTTTAATGTGCCTATGCAAAAATGAACAATGCCACTGGTGCATATGGTGGTAAAAAATAACAGGCTAAACAATTCCAAAAAAATGACTCTAACATGTACTTGGAACCCAAGAGAAACTTATCTACTAGAATTTCCTACTAAATAGTTCCCAAAAAAGGAAAAGGAAAAACTGCTTTTAAATAAGAAGATAGACAATAGGAATTATACCTATTAGGGAAATACATATAAAGAAATATTTGAAGGACATCTACATGTCCACTGTAAGTCTTTTAAAGTAATCTGAGGGGGGATAAAATCCGAAGCACATGGGGCCGGAATGGTAGTGCACAGTGATAAGGTGTCTGCCCTGCCGGCGCTAGCCTAGGACGGACTGTGGTTCGATCCCCCGGCATCCCATATGGTCCCCCAAGCCAGGAGCGATTTCTGAGCACATAGCTGGGAGTAACCCCTGAACATCACCAGGTGTGGCCCAAAAAAAACAAACAAAAATATCGAAGCACAGCTTCTGTCTGTGATATGATCTTGTGGAGTCTAAAAAATGGCCCCCAGCAATCACATATCAGGAAATGTCCTCAAACAGGGGGCTTCTCAAACACTGAACCTGGTAGCAAGCAATAGTCCACAGCAAAGGGAGGTGGGGGAGTCTAGGCCGCTAAGAGCAAATCAGTAGAAGCGGTAACGGCAGCTTCTTGAGCTGAGGCAAGGTGGACTGGAAATTTGTATTTTCACTTTGGAAGCTGGTTGGCAGCTGGTTGGGGGGTGGTGGTAATTCCACTTCCTGAGGAGTTAAGAACTGAGGGTAAAAATGGTTACATGCGGGGAAATAACAGATTGGGGTTGAGAGAATGAAGGGCTAGAAAAGAATTTTAAGGTGTTAAGTGAAGGAGGAATGAGGGTTTATATATACCAGGGAGAAGGACAATATACAATATAGATAGACATTATGTATATTACAGGCCTACATTAGACAGGCATTAGGTGGCCAACACATATACTCACACACACACTCATAGACAGAAACTGGGATCCATAGGTTACAGTTGAAAAGCTGATACAGGTGGAATGGATCAAAATGATTAAAAAATAAAAAGTTGACAAGTTAGATGTAAAGGTTTTCCATTTTCTAAGCCATTCATCATTGATGAAGGTAAACTTTACTGAAGAAGGCTTCTTGAGTTAGATTGTGTATAGAGCATTCTTAAAAGCAATCATAATTTTCAAGTCTAGAAGATTAAGCAATATGGTAATGATCACGTAAGAGGAGTCTACACCATGAAGAATTATCTAGAGGGTCTTGAGCATCCAGTTATCTTTCTAAAAGCAAACTAAAATTATGAGCATTATGGTACAATGGTAAACTACCTGAAATTGAAAGCAAACTATAAAAACATACTCAATAAATGAGCTCTGTAGTAGGAATTTTTGGCATGCAGTTGCATATTCCATTGTTATCTGGCTGGCCCCAAAGGGCAGACAATTAGTGACGGCACTGGAATTCAGCACCACTCAACTCTTTAGAAAATTTAACTCTTGTCTTATTTTAATTTTTTACCCTGTCATAAATTTCTTTTGATGCCAAATGAAGTGTTGGAGAAGGATCGATCATTTTGAGCTTACAGCGTTTTATTGATCTCCTTTTCTCTTTTTTAATTTTTATTTTTCCAAGGGAAAAGAAGTATAAAAAATAGGTTAAAAAGAGTAAGCCAGGATTTTTCTTTGCTGTCTCTTTCTCTTTTCTGAAAAGTATAGTTCAGACAAAAACTCCCGCCAAAGCAGTTAAGGGATGGTGCAAATCAAAGTGTCTCTTTGCCTTGTTGGTGAAAGCAGGCATCTGACTGCTGTGTCTGGGAAACAGACCATCATTATAGAGGAGACCAGTGCTTTGTTAACTTCAGAACATGCTCAAACTGAAGAGAATTTCAGCTGGTACTCATTCTTGTTTTTGTACTATTTAATCCTCAAACGCATATCAGAACTTCTTGAAGAGGTTAGGATGTCATTAATGCCTGTAGTATTTCTGGGAGGTGTTTAATAGAACAGAATTATGAAAGAATGGCAGCAGAGTAGACTTACCATATACCTATGTGTCCAAAACGAGAAGTTGGGAGATGCAGAAATATTTCATGTTTCCTGATTAACAAAATCCAGTCAGTTTTTCCTTGTCTTTGTAGATTATTGTTCTCCCCTTCCCACTTCTTTTTACTCATTCCTCTTTTGTCTACTCACTTTCACATGTTCTGGAGATTTATTTCAGGAACTGGCAGGTAGGACCCATCAGCTACAGCCTGTAGTTTCTGCCCTGTTGACCGGTAGCCATAAATCCTTGTGTTGTCCTTCTCACTTCTCTTTACTGGTTTTGATGACCAAAATAGGATAGGTTAACCATTATCAGAATTGTGGTCCCTGGAAATACAACTCTACAAGTTCTCTGTTTCTATCTCTGTCTCTATTTAAAGGGATCCTTAGCTATTGGTTTTTTCTTTATTTTGACCCTACTAGATATTGAAGGATAATCATAGAATCTTTAAAAAGAGCTAAGGTATGCACAGGAGTAGAAAATATGCACACGCAGTGGAACTTATGGAAGGAAATAAATCACGCTGGCTGCTAGTTTCATAACTATAACTGCTTAATTAGAATATTTACTGGCTCTTTTCTGAGGATTGGTAAGAAGCCCAGAACATGATTCTTTGGGGCTGGAGAGATAGTAGAGCAGGTAGGACACTTGATTTGCATATAGCCAACCCAGGTTCAATCTCTGGCACCACTCCAAATCCTGTCAGGAATGACCACTAAGCACAGAACCAGGAGTAAGTCGTGAGCATAACTGCTATGCAGAATACCCCTCCCCAATACCAACACTACCAAAGAAAATAAAGAACATTCTTCTTTGGTATCTCTCCATGCAATCATTTTCTTATGACACTGATATTTTACACTCAGAGAATAAATTGAGTCCTAGAGATTGAATATGGCATAAAGAATATTCTGTCTTTGCCATATTTTCTCGCCTTTGTCCTATCCTAAAGAGTTCTACAGAAATTCTAATTTGATATAAGTTGCACCCATCTCACTTTTAAGGTTTTGTTTAGAAGCTGACATTAAGTTACTTAGTGACTTAGGTTCCTCACACAGTGGGTAGGTTTATTCGCTGGACATTTTCCTTGTAGCAAAAGTCAAATATATTTTCTTTTGTCTCCAAAGCAGATCACGAGAGCAAGAAAGATCATACACAATGCAGTGAGACTGCTTAAGTCCAAATACTCTTTCAATTTTTTGGAAGAAGGAGAACACTGACGATCTTAATCTTCTCATCTGCAGTAAAAGGGTAAAAATAAAGCACAGTGCATGCTAAACTTTTCTTTAAAGGATCAAATTATAAATATCTTAGACTTTGTAGATAAGAGGTTGGGGAGGACATAACCATTCCATCTGTAACCATTTAAAAAAAATGTAAAAAGCTCTCTGTAGCTCCAAGGTCTTAATGATAAAGACAGATATCTGGACTCAAGGACCAAAAAATTGCTGATTTCTGTGATAGCTCAAATTTATTGGATTATTGTGAGAATGAAAAGTGCTTGTGTATGTAAAGTAGTAAGAAAATTTCTGATGTCAGTATTCAGCAAGTCTCTCCCCTCCTCTTTATTCTCTTGAGAAGGAAAAAAAAAAAAACAATCAATAAAAGGAAGAAATTCCTCAGGCCTTCTTTGGCCCAGCCTCTTAGCTTCTACTCTATCTAGTCTTTGAATATGCGGGTAATATGTAGTTTCTGTAGACAGGTTCAGTCTTTTGACTTAAGCCTTTTTTTCTTCTTTCCTCCGTAGTAGTGACATCTTCTCCTGTCTCTTGTTAAAACTCTTAATCATCTTAATTCATGTTATGTGTATATTAGATGCCTCAAACCTATTTATTTCATGGTGGCAGTCACCTCTAGAATGCTCTCTGCTAGCCCTTAATACACCTCTCTCATGTACTTAATACATTTAATACAAAAATCTCTTAAGTACCAGGACAGTACTTAAACCTTGCCTAAACTTCATCACTTAAATCTGATTTTTATTCTGAAAAATGACTTAAATTCCTTGTTAAGGCTGATATATGTGTTCTACCTATTTGACTATGTAACTCATGGTGATATGTGTATATAAACAAATAGATGGCATAGTGTATGTGTGTATATACATATACATATATATACATATATATGTATATGAATAGGAGCAAATTGCTACCTGAAAATTTTTTACCCCCGTGTCTTTAGATATCTAGTTTCCACACTTCCTCTGTGATAACTTTGAATGTGTAAGTAGAAGTGACCAATCCTGTGTTTTTCTATGACCACTTTATTAGATATTTTCAGCTGTAACTCTTTTGGCATTGTCCATGCTGACTTCTCAAGAAAAACGAATGGGCTGCTGCCTCCTTTAGAGCACTATCTCCTCTGTTTTCTTCCTGACAGCAAGAATGCGGGGGAATTTTGTGTTTCTACAGCTAGTTACATGGGTTTAGCAAGTGGCCATTGTGGGTCTTTTTGGCAAATGGAGTGATGGGGTTCATAGAAGTGAATTTGAGGTGTTGTGGAGAAGCACTGGGATTTAAGTTTTAGTTCTGCCCTACTGAAATGACAAATTGTCATGCTTTTGCAGCTCTACCCATTAGTCTCCTTTTAAAAATACACAGGAGGAATAATGCTAGATTTTCTATAAATCATTCTTAGTCATAAGAGTTGGCACTAAATGTTAACTTCAGTAGGTCTCAAACAATCTGAATCCAAATAAACTCAAATAGGCCAAACCCAACTGTAAAGACCAGCTTGGTGTGAAAATTAGTTCTAATATTGAGAGCCCAGAGTGTTCATATTTTGCCATGATGTCTTTGGGCTGTGACATGGATTGGATTTTCTATGAGTCAGGTAAATTTTCTTAACTAATTTTACCCTCAGGATCACCTACTCATTGGTATAACTGTGTAAAAGCTAGACTTAAACAGAATGTTCCATTATCAGAAGGCTGATCTTTAACCTTAGAGACTAGTTATATAAAACATGGTCCTAAATGTATTCTGTTGACATAGAAAAGGAAATTCTCACCATAATATAAAGTCAAGTTTTATGGTAAGTCCATCCTTAGATAGACTTTATTTTAGATTCATATCTGAATTTAAATAGGGTGCTTTTGTACCTGTTTGGTAGATAAATACTGTATGTTTATAAGGTGAAAATTATTTTCATCTACAAATTTTGTTCTCATCTTTGAGAACCCTTATTTCAGAGTTCCCTAAAAATTCTCTGCACCTTTGAAGGAACTTTGGTACTTAATTTTATTTGGTACTCAGCTTTGATTCTGTTTTGTGAGTTTTTAAAAATAAGATAGTTGTAGTAGAGGTAGGTATGATTATCTTGGTCCTAATGGAAGTGTGATATCATACTCTGATCAGCTGTAGACTGGGGAAGTGGGATCCATTTATTTGCCATTTTTTTTATTGAGGATCTGAATATACAGAGTTCTGTTCCCAGAATCGGGGAATTAGTGGGGAGCCTGAACAAGGAAAGCAAGACAAGAACAGACCTCACCCTCCAAGATTTTGTATTATGGTGGAGTACCTATTTGTGTATGCAGAATGGATATTTATCTTTTAGATCTGATTCACCTTAGGCCCTTCTATTGGTTCTTTGGTTCCTTCTAAAGATCCTGTAGAGAGACACAAGGTTTTCTTGTACTACTATTCCAAATTAACCTGCTTTCCGTTTTCAAGTTAGAGTGGATTAAGATAGGGTTAATATCAATCCATTTATATGAGCTTAACTATGCATGAAGTACTTGTGTGACATAATTATAAAATGTAACCTTTAACTGTAATACAAGCACTTTTCGTGTGGGCAAAAAAAACAAAACAAAAAAAAAAACAACAACACACAAACAGAAAAGCAAATAATACCACATTGGAGCAGAAATTTAAATAATACTAAGGAAACTTGTCACAAGACTTGGACATTTTTGTAACCTCATTACCCAGAGATTTTCCGTTCATTGACAGTGAATAAGGAGCAGAAAAGGCAATTTTTGTTTCTACCGCTTTTCCCTCTCTCTTTCTCTCTCTCTCTCTTTATAAGAGCAGGAAAAAAAAACCCTTAGGAAATAAAGCCATCTCTCCTTTTTTCTTTGTAAAGAACCTGTGATGACCTCTTTCCCAAGGAGGATACGGTTTCCCTGGGCAACCACGTCATTCATCTCCCTTCCTAAAATGACTCTGTAAATAAAAATTATTTTTAAGAGCCCAACTAAAAATTACTCTTCAACAAATTATCTGTTTTGTCTCAGTCCAATTAAATGTTGGCATGGACTCTTAAAGGAAATGTATTTCTTATCCATTAAAAACATTTTGAGGAATAGTTTGAATAATTTAAAAACTTATTTACATAAGAATTACGGGTGCCCTTTAATATGGTTACTTGAGTCTTTCAAAGACTTCTCCATTTGCATTTAATCCTGCCTATTAGATTCATCAAATATAACCTCATTCTGGCTTTAGATATAATTAAGGACAAATGATAAAATCAACTAGATTAGCATGACCTCATAAATCACACTTAAGTACATATAATTAAAATGTGTCTAAACAGTACCACAAAAATAGTTTGAAAAGAAAAATAAAATGATCTCTCCAAATTTTAATAACCTTTCTGCAAGATATGTGAAAGACTGACATTATCATAGGGACATTCTTGGGTCAGGTCTAATTTATATTTTAAAGTCTTCATTGCAGCATATAGTATTGTAATAATTTTTAGGAACATGATATTTTCCTTGTCACACTATATGCCATTTATTTTATACCAGTGGGCTGTTGGATTATATTAGTCACTACTGCTTTCGGTAGTTTTGAAGAACTCATAAATGGTGTTGGAGAGGAGAGTCCCAGAGAAATCTGGTTGGGTGAGGTGGCTCTGAGCTTCCTGAAATGCTATACTGGGCAATATTCTCTCTTCCCAGCAAATGGAAGAAGCAATCTAGTGTGTATTTTAAGAATGTTTGAGCAACACTCTGTCTTTAGTCCTTTTAATTTCCATTCTTTCAACACTGCACCATAACAAATCATGTTTCAGATTTTTTGAAATGCTGAATATACAGTTTTTATTATAATCAAAAATTCTATAAGTTACCTAGAAAAAAATCTGATTCAACACCACACTGAGGTTGTTTGTGGAATTGTGAAGTGAAAGGACTTCTCCTGCATCTGATGAAAATGACTTCCTTGCAACTGAAGTTAAGTGGCATGCCCCTATTTCTCTGTGGCCAGGGCTGCCTTAATTTTTAAAGAGACCCATAGACCTCATCTTACCCATATGACTACATTTACATCTTAATTCAAACCAAGGCATCAACCCATGCAGAGTTGTACTAATTTAACATAGTTTTTTTTTTCCTGGTCCCCAGCCACTCTTATTTAATATAAACTCTTCAGAAAAGGTATGGCTGAATGCTTTTTTGAATTGTTGGCTTGCATTTCTAGTCTGCTCTTCTTGGTGTCAGGACACTCAGATTCACTTTAAGTTTATATTTTAAATAGAAAGGAAAATGAGTCTATCAATATTATTCTTTGCTATGATTGTCTTATTTGCTAGTTTTCTTTTCCACTCCTCTAAAATTAATGAGTACCCACCAAAGAATGATCATGTGGGAACAAGAGGAATCTGAAAAGATAAAGTGGGCAATGCTACACTGAGACATGCCACACTTGGATCATTTGAATGCCGGATGATCTGTATCATCTCTCTGCTGAACCACTGTCTAAAGGGAGTTCTTGTCTCATAGAGTAGTCCTGAGCAAGCTATCTTCACACCTCCCTGATAAAGAGGGTGGTTTGAAGAAGAGACATGGTTTAGGCAGTTTAATAGTAGTCACCGTTTTTAGGTGACATAACAGAGAAACTGTATAAATTTAAATATTTATTTAAGGCCATAAAAGCAAGGGAATAGAGTCCCATTTCATCTGTAATTATGATTGTTTGGGCTTGTGTTGGAAGAAGGTCATAGACTTCATGGTATGATAGTTTCCAAATAATTATTTGAACTTTTATCCCTAGTATACTTCATTTATTGAAGTAGGCCTTAAATAAAGAACTTTTCAGAATATTCTCCAACAGTTCCAGTTTCTGAGCTCTCCAAAGAATTTTGTAGTTATTCAAATATTATTGAATTCCCACTAAGTATCAGTATGGTATAGAATTCTGAGTATATTTTGGTAACTGAAATAAATACAGAGCATTCTCTCTGCACTTAGATTTAATGAGGGTAAGAGATAGTAATCAAATTGTATATAAAGGTATAACATTATTTGTGGTTATAAAAAGAATGTAAAGTGGTGTTAGTTTTAGTTTTTAAAGAGATTCACACACATTATAAAAATTGATAGCCAGAAGCATTTTCATAATGCTGAACTAAGGACCTCTCCTCCATTAAAACAGTGAACACATTGGAAAAAAAAAAACAATCAAACCGAAAAAAATTCAGAACTAAAAAATAAGCAAAGCTCACAACAATTTGGGTAGATTTATTGAAGAAAAACTGTTGACTCTCAGTTATTGACATCATGTTTATAGATTGTCTGTTCCTAACTCTTTTCTCCCATTATGCTATGGTCTCAAAATCCAACAGTATTGTCCTAGAAATAATAAAGAGGTTAAGATATTTTCCATGTGTGAGCCAACTTCATTGCTTTGATTCTTCGTGCTGCATATGATCCCCCAAACACAACCAGAAGTGATAATTGAGCACAAAGCAAGGATTAAGCCATGAATATCCTGAGTATCAATATTGTGGCCCAAATCTTTCTCACCCCCCCACTCCCAAGAAGTTTCCGTTTTGAGTCTATAATAGATCTGAAAATAAGCATCTTAGTACCCACTGGAGGAGCAGAGTGCTTTTAGAGATGTTTAGACACTTGTTCAGAGAATTGTCATGATTTGACTCCTCCAGGTACACCATCAAAATTTCCATTCCTGGCAACTTTTTTTATTTGACCTTGTAGACTTGGATCTTACTTTAGGTGAATAGTTTTAACCTAGAGTGTTTGTAGTGAACCGTCATTGGCAGTCACTTAACCGTGTAACTGCCTGAGGTTGAAATTCAAGTTGGGAATAACAAAAGGCTGAACACTATATTAAAAGAAAAACCCGAATAACAAAATGTGGAGTCTTTGAAAAACTCTAATATGTTTCTTGGAAGGTGACTTGCATGTGTCACACTAATAGAGTATGATAGCACACTGATATACACACTTATCTCTGAACAATCAATTGATCACACCTTAAATATTCAAAGTAGCAGCTATATTAAAGGTTAAGGGAGAATAGATTATTTCCTAAACCATTGAAGTATATGTCCAAAAAGAGTTGAACCATTTGTTGATTCAAAAATACTTATGAGGGGCCGGGCGGTGGCGCTGGAGGTAAGGTTCCTGCCTTGCCTGCGCTAACCTAACCTAGGACGGACCGCGGTTCGATCCCCCGGTGTCCCATATGGTCCCCCAAGAAGCCAGGAGCAACTTCTGAGCGCATAGCCAGGAGTAACCCCTGAGCGTCACAGGGTGTGGCCCAAAAACCAAAAAAAAAAAATACTTATGAAAATATTATTTAAAATTTAGTGACACTATTTGGCAGCAGGAACTTTGGAAGCTGATCATGACAAAGAACACAGATTATTATTTCCAAATATTCAGAAAACAGATAATAAATGCAATAATAGTAGTAGTTGCAAGGGCATCAGGCCTTGGGAGAAAAGGACTTTATTTCCATAGTTACCACATTATGTTATTTAAGTATTCTAGTTTTCAACAAAAACATTTGATACCACAGAAACCAGAAGTCAGGAAGATGCAATACTCAAAGTTCAGAAAGTGAAGCAAGACTAAGGAAAACAAAGCCTGTTGGTTATTATTTCTATGTCCAGCATAAACAGACATTTTATGGTAAACAAAAATTTACTTTGTTACTAGCAGACCTGCCCTACAAGAAGTATACAAGTTTTCCTTCAGGACTAGGGAGGTAGGAAAACAATTAAAACCCTTGCATATTCCAACCCTGTTTGATCTAAGGCACTATATGGCCTTTAGCATTGCTGTCTGTGGCCCTGAAGATTCTGAGCTCCTCTGGGGTGGTCCTAGTGGTTTCCAGAACTGCAGAACTCAAGTAGCACCAAATCCTGAACCATTACATCAATTAAATGTTCTGACTTTTCTGAATATCACTAGGAGTGAATTAAAGGTATCTGAACTTGCCAAGAAATAATTATTAAAACATTTCCCTCAGACTGAAACAATAGGAAACTAAACAGTAATTCATATATCAATGAAGAAAGTGGAATAGAGGAAATGTAAATGATAAAAGGCATAAGTAAAAGATGGTAGATAGCCTTCCTTATTAATAAAGACATTTAATTTAAATTGGCTTAGTTATCTAATCAAAAGACTTAATGGTTTATAAGGTCTAACTGTGTATGTCTACAATCGAAATAATTTGAAAATACAGGAAAGGGACAAGATATCTCACACAAATAGTAATTAAGAGAAAGTTTCAATGACTATAGCAATATAAAAGAAGACTTTTAACACAAAAACAGTAACTAGAGACAAAGAAAATTTTGCAATAATTAAAGACATATCAGAAAGACATCAGAAAGATTAAAGACATATTAAAGACATGTCAGAAAGATATGACAAATATAAACAGATTATATATCTGATAAGAGTCTTCAAGTAAAGGAAACTATAAATAAAGTAAATGCAAGGAGTAATGCATTTCAAAAATAGCACCCAGAGATGTTCATTTAACATTCTCTGTAATAGATTAAAAATGACATGAGAATCTAAACCTAGCAAACATCTATCAAATACTCTACTTAACAATAATAAAATAAGCATTTTTCAATTTCACATAAAATATATTTAGGATAGACTATTAAGCAAACCTTAATAGCATTTAAATTTTTATATACAAATTATTTTTATGACCATGATAGATCAAACACAAAGAGATATTAGGGATACACAAATCTATAGAAATTCAGTTTTATACTATTAAATAACCAGATCTAGTTTTGTACAGAGCTTACTCCTGTCTTTGCACTCAAGAATCACTTCTGGTAGTGGTCAGTGTGAGGTCTGCAAGAATTAAAAGTATAACCCCTCCTTATAGGAGTTAAGCCTTGAACAAAAACAATTCCCAGCTGGAAACCAAAATTAGAGCTGCCAGTAGTCAGGATGAATGTGATATGTGTCACAAGTTTGTCAGGATATTCTAACTACCATAGTTGCTTATTTTGAGAGGTAGTTAAGGAGCAGCATAACTCAGCCTAGTGAAAGTTTAGAGAAGGGGAGCTGGATGCAGGAACAAAGAACAGACATTCCCCAGGTGGGTTGTGTCTATAAGAAATAAAATATATAAGGAAAATATCCTATGAGCCATTACCAATGAGAAAAGGGAGAAGGCAATCTCATAAATTAAGTGTCAAAAAGCTCGCCAAGATATTTTGGGTACTCTAACTTTGATTCATTTCATTTATTTATTTGTTTGTTTATTTATTTTGGTTTTGGGCCACACCCAGTGATGTTCAGGGGTTACTCCTGACTATGAGCTCAGAAATCACTCCTGGCTTGGGGAACCATTTGGACTTTGGGGGAATTGAACCAGGGCCCGTCCTAGGTTAGTTCTTGCAAGGAAGATGCCTTACCGCTAGCGTCACCTCTCTGGCCCCAAACTTTTTTTTTTTTTTTTACCTCACCATACATCAGTGAGGTAAGAATGTGGCCATGCCTACAAACACTGCCTTTGTGTAAAAGAGTATAAAAAGTATGCTAAAAGACAGCTCAAGGCTCTTTGTGCCACTTTGGCCCATGGATCCTCAGTACTAAGCTAATACATTTTCTATAATTTAACTACCTAATCTCTTATGTCTCTGTGTCTTTGTGGTTTTGGCATAATAGCCAGGGGCCATATGTGGAGCTGGGGATCAAACCAGAGTGGTCTATATGGGCAAGGCAAGTACTCTGCTCACTGTACTACAATTCTAACCCCCATATGATGAATAAAAGTGAAAATTTAACATGTAATTAACTTAAAAGATCTGACTAATAGAGTTTTTTATGTGAAGTTTATAGCAGTAACTGCCTATACACAATAAGAAGAAAGATCTCTTATCCTAATATTCTAGAAGAGAAGAATAAATCAAATATAAGCAAGTTAGAAAAATAAATTAGTAAAATGTATAGTGAAAAAATAAAATAGAGAATAGAAAATATTACATAAAATAATTAAATAAAAAGTAAAAATTAAATTAAAAAAGTAAAAAGTAAAATTAAAAATTAAAATTATCAACTCAAACAACAAAGTGTTGTTGGAAAAGGAAGACTCAAATTATAAAAATCAGGAATTATATCAGGAGTAGAGGGATCATTTATATCAATATTACAGAAAACAAGATTAGAAAATAACAGTTTATGCCAACACAGTAAATAAGGATTCAAATCAATACTTTACAAACTTATAAAAAGAGGTATGAACACTTTCCAATAAATTCTGTGAAACCATTAATATACTAATTTCCAAACTAGGTGAGAATAGAGCAAGTAGAAAAGTAAGAAACTATTAGTCACTTAAGAACATGAAGACAGGAGCTGGAGAGATATTACAGTGGGTAGGGCACTTGCCTTGCATATAGCTATCACAGATTACACACCCAGTATCCTGTATGGCCTTCTAATCACAGCCAGAATTAATTCCTGAGTGCAGAGCCAGAGCCTTGAGTGCTGCCAGGTATGGCCTCCCCCAAAAATCAAGACAAAAATTTCAGAATAAATCATAGTTAATTGAATCCAACAGCATAGTAAAAGGGTTATTTACCATGAGCAAGTGAAATTGATTCAAAGAATGCAAATGACATATTAGGTAAAATTGATCATTGCAATTTCCCATATTAAAAATAGAAAGCTTTAAGCAACATGATCATCTTAATTTACATTCATAAAATGAACATAATCTTATCTCTTGCTAAAACACTGAAAAAGTAAAAATTTTATGTGATTTATTTGTTCTGATAAAGGGCAGTTCTAAATTATTCCCAGGTAACATAAACTTTATAGCAAAAATAGCAAAACATTAAATGCTTTCCCCAAATTTAGTCATAGGCATTCTCACCCTTATAGCCAATACTTTTCTGGACATTCTACATTGTATAATTAGATAATATAAAGAAGCAATTAATATTTGTGTTCAAGAGAAATAAGTAAACTTTTATTCACAAATGACATACTTGTTATGTAGGTGATACAAAAATATATGACATCGATATGATTTTCCAAGTGCTAGAGCACAGAGCCAGTAGTAAGTTATGAGTACCATCAGGAGTGGACCAAAAAACCAAATCAAAACAAAAAAAATCACAAATGTATTAGACATGATAAAGAATATCAATAATAGAATATATGCAAGGTCAATATCTATAAAATCAGCTGCATTACTTTGCACAATCAATACATATGTCAAAATTTAAAAATAGTTGATTATTATAAGGAATAAAATAGGAATAAATCTGAGAAAAAGAGTGTGAAATGTGCTCTGAAAATTCCAAAGCTGATCAAATTAATTACAGAACATAGAATAAATTAAGTTATTTTATAGTCATGAATTGGATGGTTTATTAATGTGAAAATAAAGTTAATTTTACACTAGCTTACTGATTCAATACAATCTTCAATAAAATTTCAGCTGCATTTATGTAGAATGGATCCTTAAACTCAAATGAAAATTCAATGAATCTGCAGGAACCACACCAATCTTGAAAAAAAAAAAAAGAACAAAGTTTCATCCTAACTTTACAAGTTACTACAAACTTAAATAACCAAGATGGAGTGGGGCTGACATATGATAGACATATAAATCTGTAGCATAAAACTGGGGTCTAGAAATAAATCCTTATTTCCATAGTCAACTACTGTGACATCATTGATGCCAAGACTAGTAAGTGAATGTATTGAACAATCTTTTAAACCATAGTTCTTGGATAACTAGATAAGGATCAAATATATAGGAAGGTCTTAGACCTCTATTTATAATATATCATATATATAAAACAACTCAAAAGTATCATAGAGTTAAACACAAGAGCTAAAACTGACATTCTTGGAATAAAATCTGTAATCAAGATTGTATCAATAGACATGTTCAGACTGCCTAATTTAATTTAAGCAGCCCAATTAAAATGGGTAAGTAGTCTAAGTAGACACATTTCCAAAGAATTTGCAAATATCTGGTAAACACATATAAAATGCTCAGTATCATAAGTCATTAAGAAAAAGGCAATTCAGGGCTGGAGGGATAGCACAGTGGTAGGGCATTTGTCTTGCACGTGGCCGATCTAGGAAGGACACTAGTTAGATCCCCTGGCATCCCATATGGTCCCCCAAGCCAGGAGCTATTTCTGAGCATATAGCCAGGAGTGTCAATGGGTGTGGCCCAAAAAGCAAATAAAGCAAAAAGAAAATGGCAACTCGAAACCACTGGGATTGCTAAAAGTTATCTCTTACTAGGATTGTGAGGGGGGAAAAACAGTGCTAAAAAATATGTGGCGAAAGTAGTAGAATTCCCCATTAATTGGCAGGATTGTAAACTAATACAATCAGTTTTGGTGATTATTTTGAAAGTCTCTCAAAAGTTTAAACATGGCCAAAGAGGTATCTCAATTAGCTGGAAAGCATACTTTGTATGTGGAAACCTATGTTTGGTTTCTGGCATTGTATGATTGCCCTAGAACTGCCAAGAGCAACTTGAGCCTGGAAATGTAGCCCCTGAATATAGTCATGTGCAACTCCCAAACAAATGAATAAATAAAAACTGGTTAAAATATTATCTGTCAGTGACATGGCAATCTTCTTCTAAATATACTCCCAAGAGAAAAGAGAAAATACTAACATCAATACTTCAACTATGAAAATCTATAACAGCATTATTTATGGGATCCAAGAAATTGCAACAAACCTAATAATATTACTGGATCTACAAACCCATCTAAATGGTTGTTCAGCTTAAGAATCAGCAAGATCGGTTATGTTCCTACCAGGGTTTTGTGGATATCCTGACAATGGGCATTAACTGGCCCTAGCAGGCATGGGTGCTGATACATTTGACAACATAGAGAACTTTGAAGCTGTCAAAGTGAGAGGGACCCATGACAGGAAGCAGAGGCAGTTTTGTTTCCTTTATCTGAAATGTTCAAAACAGTCAAGTCCATGGAAGCAAAATAGATCTGGCTGCCAAAGGCTGATAGGAAGACACAAAGGGACATGCAAGCTAGTGGCTATGGCCCCAATTTTTAGTTGATGAACTTGTTCTTACACGAATGAAATTTGATCACACATTGTGTATTTACAGAACTTCACCTTTTATTCTTTGGAGTGGTAATAGGGAATTGAATGGGGTGACTTAAAGTTATTACTGAATTTCCTTCCCACCCGAAACCTTCCATTGTAACAGGTGAAAGACACCTTCACTCTATCTCCACACAACCATCATTTTGGAGGAATGTATTAAGGTTAATGAGAACTGATGGACAAGCAGCTCTTCTGATTTTATGGATTTTTCATGTTCCTGAGATTTGGCAAAATATTACAGCAAACAGACTATCCCAAGTGTTGATTAAAATAATAAAGAAGGCCCTTAGGATGGAGCCGGATGAAGGTCGATGGTGATGGAGGCTTTTCTCTGCAGTCCCAAGCCATGTAGGTTTCTGCAACCCCCAGCCAGCGGGTATCTGGGTTCAGGTAGAGGCGAGTAAATCATCCACAGACAGGTTCCAGGAAATATCATCTTTATTTGCCCTGGCCAACTTGTGTGGCTTATCTCATAACCTTCTATGCTGTATATCTATTCAGCCCTGTATTGTACTTGTCTCTCAGCCATCTCTACTCCTGCTACCTCTCCAAGCTGGCCAAATCCCTTTTGCCCCTGAGGCCAAACCTTTTATAATCTCCCTAAAACCCCCTCCCAGGAATGGGAGGGTCTTGCAGGTAGTTACATGTAAATCAGGGGTGGAGTCACACCAAGGAAACAGGACTTCCATCTGGAAGAAAGAAGGAATCTCATAGGTAAAGTGGGGAGATAATACTTAGTGCATTCCTGAGGGTATGAAGTAGAAGTTGTCAAAAAGCAGGGAAGAGGATGGAAGGGGACCTGGATAGTCTGATCTGAACTCAGATTGCAGGGAGCAGTGGGGTGCAGGAGGCCATGTCCTCTTGGGGATAGTCAAGAGTGGGATGTTGATGTTGTTGGCCCCACACTGTTGCTTTCTTCATAAGATCATGACTGAGTTCTGTTTGTTCTGTCCTGCTTCAACAGTGGTCACAACGCTAGCCTGGCACCAAGGAGAGCTGGTATCTTACTTTCCAGACTATAGTTCACTGGTGTGCTGGAAATCCTGCTGCTTCTATCTCCCTGCTCATTGTTCTTGCATCCTTTTCTATCTGCCACCTGTCAACCGGAGAGGCAAACTAGATTTCACAGCCCAGAGGAGCCTAGGCAGGCTGTCTGGGAAGCAAAGACAATGGGTGGCTAGTGTTCTCTGAGGAGGTAAGTGGCAAATCCCAGCTCAGGGCTCTGGCTTTTAATAAAAATCACTCATGCCAGCGACTAGCACCAGCTTGTCCCTTCCTGCCTAGGGTTGCATTCCCACACTGCTTTGTGCCTCTGCTTTTCTCTGCCTGTCAGGGCCAGCTCCTGGCTTGTCAAGAGGCCAAATAGCCACTTGATAGTAGGTAACAGCTTTGCATATCAGTGGCAGCCTGAGAGAGGCAGATAGGGGGAAGTCAGTAGAAAGACAAGGGGACAGGTATTCCCCAGAGGACTTGGGATAGGGAAAGGAGTTCAAGGGAGCACCCAGCACAGGGTAAAAGGAGCTATGAAGACAAGTAACCAGGGGCATAAAAAACTACAAGGAGAGCCAGGACTAAGTTGTACAATGAGAATTATCTCCAGACAGCCTTTGGTGGCCTATCCCAAGAATGCAAAACCTAAATTCTCCAGGCTCTCTGGGAAATTGAGCAGCCCTTCTTCAGAAACTTGAACATAAGTCGCCTTCTTCCCACCCTCTTGACACCCTCTACATGGGGTTGCTGGCTGCTTCTTGGCCCAATTATCCTATTTTCGCGCCAAAAGGGAAAATTGTACTTGAAGGCAGATTAGAAAATATTTATTTAGAGCATTTATTTACCACATTGTGCCAAGGTGACAAGGCTGCATAATGGGGAGGGGACACTTGCCTCAGAAAAAGAATAAACAAGAGAATTTAAGCAGTGGCATCAAAGGCAGCATTTCTATTTCAAAACACATGAAAATAACCTTATAATGAGGAGTCATGGCGAGAACAGAAGATGCTGCTGTTTCTACAGATCCATCTTCAAAACCCCATTGTTCTAGTTGAAAGGGAGAGCGGCAGAGATGGAAGGACCCAGTAAATTAGGAGAAAGAAGAAAAGTATAAATAAGTTATGCTCCCTTAAAGGCACAGAGGCGAGATGAAATCCATATTTTAAAAAGAAATCTTTCTGCTGTTATTAAAACTTAAAGAACTTAGCAAAGCAACTGAATTACTTTGTACCACTTACTGTTCACTTCCTTTCCCTGTGTAGTTTTGTAGCAGGAGACCAGATTGGAGGGGTCAGTTTTCCTTTGATTTTTTTTTACTTTACCAACTGAATTTCTTTTATTTTCTACCCCCCATTCATTGCTTGGGCACCCACTTGTTTTCCTTAAAGAGAAAACACATTTTCTTAATTTGCTTTTGCTTGTGTCCTATGACCAACTGTCCACGCACTCTTTTCAGAAGATCCGACAGTGCCACCATGGAATGCTCCTCTCCAAGTTCTGCCCTAGTGCCTAGGGCCTCATTCTCACTGCTCATGAAACCAGGCACTTTGAATTTCTTTATTTAGGGTGTTCTTTTTCTGTGAAAGAGCTAGGATCTTTTGTCACTCACAGCTTCCTCCTCTCCATTGGGCTCTGGTTTGTTTTATTTTGAGGCACTTCCTGTGGTGCTCTGGGACTTCCTGGTTCTATGTTCAGGAATCGCTTTTGTAGGACTCAGGTATACCAGAGACTAAACCAAGGTAGGTCCTGGGCAAGGCAAGTGCTGACCTGCTGTACTATATCTCTACTTCAGATCCCTCTTGGGGTCTTTTATTAGAAAAATCATTTCTCCCCACCCCACCCAACTGCCTTACACCCCTTATCCTGTTCTGTTATCTCCTCTATTTTTCTGGGAAGAATTTTTCACTCCTTTGAAACTCTGGTGGTTTGCAGTAGCAGCAATAGCCACAACTTGGAAATTTGACAGAAATGACCATTTTCCTGGCCTCCTCTAAAACCCCATGGAGTTAAAACCTTGGGATTTTCATTTCAGCAACTCTGATTTATCTGTACACTTGTGAGCTACTCTCAGCACAGTGAACTGAAAGCCACAAGGCCAAGCTCAAGCCTTGCTTTCTTTCACGTAAAATATCCAAACTTTAGAGATAATAAAGGTGATGCCAAGGGAACAGAGAGGCAGAAAAATGCAATGGGGAGGCTTACTTAAATTTACTCCAAAAAGAAAAAGAAATTAATGAAGAATCCATTAGGAAATTCATAGAAACTCTTAAGTATCTGTGAAAGCAGTTTGAATTCTTTTAGAACTATGACCTGCCCTTCCTCACTCCACCTTTGTCTCTGCCTTTAGCTTGGCAACTAGGAAACAGATATTTTATCATTTGTGAAATTCTACCATTACCATCTGTAATATATTAATTCGTCTTGTCCTCACCCTTTCCAAAGCCCTCTAATCTTTCCCTTCATAATGAAGGATCTCTGTCCTCGGACTGCTCTAGTCTTGAGTAGAATGCTCTAGATCCTGCTTTTCATTGTCTAAACCGATTAAATGACTTCAAATTGGTGAGCATTTAAAATAAATGTATTGTATTGGGCATTAGTTGGAATTTAGCTGTTGTTACCTTATGAAAGAGCAGTGTTTTTATTTGTATGAAATACCTTGATATGGTTTTCCAAATCAGCAATGACAGCCAATATTCTGCTTTCTTAACACTGGAAAAAGGAAAATTGAGCCATGGCAGAAAAGTAATAAATTTTATCCAGCAATATAGAAGGTTGCCTACTCAGGATGTTATCATTTCTGGCTTTTTCTATGTCCCATATCTGGTATATTCATTTTGGTTCTTTTCATTTCTTTGCCCCCATGGAACAACCCAATTCTTACAAATAGGAGGAGGCTGCTAGGAGATGTGGTAGTATCATTGCTGGCACCAAGCTTCCCACTTGGTCCTCTTGTCAGTGGACCAATAATTTGAATGGAGTTTAGAGTAGAGGGCAGTAGGGAAAGAGTGAGTGGTACTCTAGAATCAAGTGGCTTTGCTTCAGAGTCTCAATCTGGAAGGATGCTGAGAGCAACTTTATTATCTCCAACTCTTCTGTTCCCAGGAGTATTAGATTTCCCTTTTGGAGTTGTCCTCACCTGGCCCAGGCTGAGAGAAGACATTGATAGTTTAACTATGAGTGAAGGCCTCTAAGAGGTTGAAAGTGTGTTTTCCCATGTTTTGAAGGGCAGTGAACTAAAGGCAAGGAGTAGCAGTACTGCTTTGCTAATAGATAGGCTGGCTTAATTTTCCAGGGTTTCTCTTTCATGTTTTCTTTTCCATATTTCAAAATGCTAGCCAGATGTGGGGATCTGTGAGAAATCTATTAAAGAAATTCTGTCCACATGGTTCTAACAGTTTGGGTTTTCTGGGAGGCAGAGGGTCAATAAGGCTGAGACTATGGAGACCCATTGGGGAGGACTTTCGAGTTTATTTGGAGAAAATCAAAATAGACTTTCTTTATTTAGAGCTATAATTTGGCCTATGCAAAACAGGCAAGGCTATCGTTCTAAATAGAGAAAGAAGTTAATCTCTGATGAAGTTTCTCAGCTGTTCTTAATAGCTCTTGGGTCTTGGGCACCAAGTTGTGATCAGGGAGAAAAAAACTTGATATTAGTTACTTAGTCTTTTTTTTTTTTTTTGGTCGGGGGAGATTTTTATACTTATATAATTCTATATGTGGTAGCAGATGTGACTTTGGACAAGCCATTTTGGAAGCATTTTGTTTTGTTTTGTTTTGCTTTTTGGTCCACACCCAGTAATGCTCAGGGTTACTCCTAGCTATGAGCTCAGAAATCGCTCCTGGCTTGGGGGACCATATGGGACGCTGGGGATTGAACTGCAGTCTGTCCTGGGTCAGCCGCGTGCAAGGCAAATGCCCTATCACTGCGCTATTGCTCGCCCCTTCCCCCATGTTTTGAAGCATTTTATAGCATAACGCTGAAATCAATTATCCCTGGTGCAGCAGGGGGAGGGGGTTTGAGGGCGCGGACTGGGAGGTAATGAGTTATGTCATTTAAGAACAACTGAGTTGGGGCCGGCAAGGTGGCGCTAGAGGTAAGGTGTCTGCCTTGCAAGCGCTAGCCAAGGAAAGGACCACGGTTCGATCCCCCGGTGTCCCATATGGTCCCCCCAAGCCAGGGGCAATTTCTGAGCGCGTAGCCAGGAGTAACCCCTGAGCATCTAACGGGTGTGGCCCGAAAAAACAAAAAAAAAAAAAAAAAAAAAGAACAGCTGAGTTATAGGTGTTATAGGTGCCCTATGATATTGAAGAGGATTTCTGTGGGAAGTGCCCAATGATACTTGATAGAAAGTCTTCCTGAGACAGCAAGTACCCAAGGAGACTATGCTTGAGGAAGTCAGTTAATGGTGAGACTTTTTCTTCTAAAAAGAACAGTTGAAATTGAGAAACAAGAGACCAAAATTCAAAATGTGTAAAGTTTACTGGGCTTGTGAATTAGGTGAATTTTCTTCAAGCCTTCTTTAATTTTATTCCCATACTTCCTTCCTTATAATAATGCAGCCAAATCAGGCATGCATTAATGGTGCCCAGTGATAACATTTATTGAGGTTCTGCTCATAGCTTGGAAACATGGATTTTTGCATTATCTAAGAACATCATGAGGGGATAAGAAATGTGATTTTCATGCCAACAAGGACATTTTACATAGGTCTATCCCCAAGGAAAGAGGCCTGGCTCTAGATTTCAGCCTGTTACACAGTAGACAACTAAGTTTTGCCCAACAATAGGCTTGACTAAAATATAAGAAAGGTAGAGTTGGAATTTCTCTGGAGTCCTGGGCTTCTTGGTTCTTCTATGTTGTCAAGAAGTTCTAATGATTGGTTATTTTTACATTTGATCCAGTACTTTTAGTAGTCTTAATTATTATCAGCTAGACTTGGGAGACATAAGTGGATTCCATGAGGAAGATGACCTACTTAAACCTATCTCAAGCCACTCATTTTGTGTATTTTTTGCCATTCACATTAGTGAAACTGAGCTCATGAGATCAACTGTCTTATATTTCATTGCTAATGAAATTGTATCAGTAAAACCCACCTGCAATGGTTCTCTCTTGATGTTTTCAGTTTTACATTTATTGCCTCTCCACCCACCTCGTTTTATGATTATTTTAATATTGGTGGATAAAGTGAGCAATGGTCTTTCTTGGCCATTTGCAAGTTAATGATATGTCAGGATGGACTGCATAAAGAGCAGATATTTTGACCTAACTAAATCTTACATTCCTTCAGGCAAGGAAAATTCCCCAAGCACTCTGTTAAGTGTTGGATTGCTTGAGAAGGCAGTCAGTAGAGATTTGATAACTAATTTGGGTGAGTAGATGAAGCTGAATAAGATACATTATCAAAACCTCATTCCAATTTCTTGAATCATAATATTTGATATATTTATAAAGCACATGTAAATCATCAGAATCTTTCCATTTTCAGAATCCCATTTCATAGATTATTTATGAATATCTTATTACAGAATCCCATTTATACCTCCATTAGATTTCTAGGCAATTTCTAGGCAATTGTACAGTTCACACTACATTATATCTTACACAATTTTACTCTAAGTAAATGCACCTCTGCTTCTCCCATGCACCTGTTTAAAGAACTTTCTGGTTTGGAAAGATGGACCTCTCATCTTAGGGCAGAGAGAAAGAGACATTATTGACAAAAAAAAAAGCAACAACTTGGGGCAATAACAATTCAATCATCATCCTCCATATGCCAACTGTGGTTGAAAATATAAGACTCCACAGTAGAGTTACAAATATCACAGACATACTATCAGTCTCGAGATACTGGTGTGATGCCCTGTGCCTATAGTTTGGTTATTTTGTCATATGGGATCTAAGAGATTGTTATTTCTTATACATATATAATCACTGTAAGGTTCTTATCACATGACTTTCTACCTATGGTCTATTCCTATTTGGGATCCAGGTGGCTCTTACCTGCTTGGTTTAGCATCTAATTTTTGGCCTGGAGTAAAATAGGATGCAGACATCTATGAGATGTAAGCAAATAGAAGTAATGAACCTGATCCACAAAACATCCCACCTGCTTCTTACATTCAAGAGCCAGGACCAGTGAGAAGGGCCACCCACTGGGTGAGCAAAATCAGTGTCTTTGAATAAGTACACAACTTCAAATTTCAGTTGTCTCAGAGAAAGACACCCCTGGAGTATGTAAGTTGTTGAGTATTTTCCTACAAATACATTTGTTGTTTTTTAGCAAGTGCCTGCTTAGGCAGGAAATTGCAACAAATTTTTAGGTAAGTTCTACTTCTGTTCAATGAGGCAACTAACAGAATAGGACTCCTGATACCATAGTATGTATGCCCAATGGATGTGCAGATATCTATAAACCTTGATTATTTTTATCTTGTTTATAATTAACATAACTATATGCTATCTACTAGTGGCCTATTGTGGCCTTCCACCAGCTATTTAGATAGATTAATTACATTGCATTCTTGCAAAAATAACATTATTTGCATGTCCCTCAAGCAACCTCAGGGACACAACCTGTCCAATTTAGAATATGTCTCCCCTAGGACAGACTACACACGATCTTATTTCAATTTTGAGACTCTTTTACATTGAATTCCCAGCAAGGCCTCACTCATTCCTGCCTAATGATGGTGAGGGGAAGTGACCCAATTCTTGAGGCTTTAAACATTATTCCCTTGAGTATACATATATATATACAGGCTCCAATCTGGAGTTCAGATGAGAAAATGGAACCAGAATGGAGAATTAAATTAGAGTTAGTGATCCCAAATTTTCCTCTGTCAAAAAATAAGTGTTTCATAGGCAAAATCGGATGATTGATTTGGGGGATTTGTAACTGATTTTAGTTTTTATTTCCAAGTTGACATTAGACCACAAGACATTTATTGACATGATTTTCAAGGCCAATGAATGAAACTAAACCAGGATCCCATTTTTACTGTTGAATACTCTAGTATGCAGTATAGGATTATCTGAGATATTTCAACATCAATATATTGAGTTTCAGCTATTTCCAATAGACTGTGTTAAGCCCTGTAGGAACAGAATGATAAAGAAGATCAACCATTGCCTAAGAATCCTACAATTTCAAAGAGGGCTTGGATAACAAGCATTTAAAATGACCATAAGAGTATAATGACAAGACAAACAGGACGGATGCTAGATTAATCAAAAAAAGTAGATCCATTTCTAGAATCCATTATCATTTCTCTGTTGCTTGCATCACCCACCCCTCCATAATGTAAATTCACTTTGCCTCTCTCTTCTGGACTATTTACAAATTCATCTAGAGGCCCAGACATCCCCTAAACTATCCACAGAACATAGCCACAAAACATTCTTAGAAAATAGGCAATAGGGCCTTTTTGCCTTCATCCTTGGATCTCTTCAAAAGTGCCTCACTCACAGTTAATAGGATAAAATCTGAACTCCTTTGAAACCTTGCCCTTATCTTTTCTGATTTGCCTCTTGCCTGTTTGACTATATTGCTCTTGGCTTCTTTTAGTGGCTCCTACTCTCCAACCAGAGAGAACTCTTTATGCTTTCCTCCACCATTGTACCTTTTACAAGATATTTCCATGACTAGATTGCTTCTTTTGCCTCTCTCTGTCATTAGAATTTCCAATCACCTTTTAAGTTCAGCTCCAACCAGTTCTTGATCAGAATTCCAGGTCTCAAATGTGATGAGTAGAGAACCTTGTATTTATTTCAACTACAAGTATGTGTTGTCAGTGTTGCTTGGTGAAGTTGAAATAAAATGGGTAGTGGGAGAGATTCTTGAATTGAGCTTGACTTCTTTACCGTCATGTGCCCAGGGTTTAGCATAGTTATAAGCATGTTAGGGTGTTCAAAGAGGGGTTAGAACAGAGTAATATCAGGGCAAAACACAAGATGTTTTTCACTAACAGATCTTCAGAAAAGGCTTTGACACCATCGATGTAGCCTCGAGGAGAGAAAAAAGCATTTCCTCAGGCAGAAATAAGAGAAGCAGGCCATACTTCATGCCTAAAGGTTCCTACATGTCAGATGACACCCTTTGAAGGAACAACTGGGTTTGGCATTAAATTGACTCATGGTTTCTCTTGACTTACCAACTTCATCTTGATTCTTCAGACAACTCTCATCAGAAGACCTTAGTAGTGATTCTGGGAAGTTTTGGGAAGGGCATATTAAGGGAAGAAAAAAAAAGTCAATAATAGCAACTGAGACACTCAGATTTATGCCAGGAATATGATTTGATAATGATTCATAAGAGAAGGTGCATATATACCTCACAGTACTATTAAGTATTGGACAAATGTCAATTCGTGTTTCTATCAGAAAGCACCTTAAAAAGTGCCCTAAGTGCTAGGAAATTGTACATAGATGTCACTGACCAGTTGCATGTGACGTGGACTACATTACCTTATTCTCACTGCTTTTATTATTCCAATTTTACAGCTAGAGAAAATAAGAGTTCAGAGGTGATTGACTATGATTCTTTCCATTTGTTACATGGTGTCTTATTTCTTTTAGAAATGCCTCCAGAATAGGGTCTATTGATTTTTATTTGCTTTCTTTTTTCCCTGTTGAGACCCCAAAAGGTGAATTGCTTTGGAGTTCAAAGTAATTGCTCCAAAATGCTTATTAACCCTGTATAGCTATCTCCCAAGTTTTAATTTCAGTTTTCTGAAGAAAAAAAATGGGTTTTCATATGCATCTTCATTGTGGAAAAGTGGTTGCAGGTAAACTGAAGGTCTAACAACATCTTTCTAGTAACCGGCATTCTTTCTCGAGAAATACAATTTTCCCTCAATAATTGGCAAAAAGGTAACAACATTATCCAGTTAATTGGTGCTTGTCCTCTCCCCCAGAGTGTGAATAAAATATACTACATAGTTATGCAAACAGACCTTTGCTTTCAGATATGAGGTACTCCCCCTTATAAATGCTAGAACAGTATGTCTCCTTATTTAATGAATTTCTCATGTTTGGGGAGTTCAAAATCAGGGTTTAAATTTCCCCTTTTCCATTAACTAGCTGATTGTCATTTGGTATCAAATAATGACTTCATATTTTGTTGTCTTTTCTCTACAAATTGTGTAATAACATATTCTCTACCAGTGGTCCTCAAACTATGGCCCATGGGCCACATATTGTATTTGTATCTGTTTTGTTTCTTCATTGCAAAATAAGATAATATGCAGTGTGCATAAGAATTCGTTCATAAGTTTTGGTTTTACTATAGTCAGACCCTCCAATGGTCTGAGGGACAGTGAACTGGCCCCCTGTTTAAAAAGTTTGAGGACCCCTGCGAGTCTATTCTATTCTCTACTGTTGGTAGTAGATTAAACTCAGAGAAAGTACACAGTAATATTTTAGCAATTAAAAAAATCAGTTAATGTGTGTGTTATGATTAGGTACTAATAGTAAAAAATGGAGAACAATTTATGATATTACTGAAAATTAGTTTGTTTAAATGGAAGGCAGTTTGGTTGGAAATCTTCCCAGAAGAGCCAAGGAAAATATGTTTGGGTCAGAAATAAGAATGACCCTCATTTCAATTACTGAAATAACTAAGCTTTTAAGAAAACTGAAATGGAATAGAATTGACTTCTTATTTTTAATAACCATCATGGAGTTACAAAAATGTATGATCTTCATGGGTTCCTAGAAGCATATTTTTCAGAGTTCCAAGAAGTCAAATTCCTAGCATGTCTTTGAAATCGAGTGGAGGTCACTTCCAGCTTTCACATGCCCACCCAGAAGCATAAGGTATAAATTGAGGTTCATCACATTGCTTTGCAGATTCTTTACCTTTTAGTTTATTTTTTATGTCAAGATATTGCTTAATTTTGACAAATCTGAGAACTCAGTGCATTGAGACTATCTCTAGGGATTTCTTGACAGTCACCCCAAGAGGCCATCCCTCTCAGAAAGATCTGTATAAGGGCTCTGCTGAGCACTAGCAACTACAAGCACCACAGAATTCAGGTCTTTTAAAACAACAATGGCTCACATGTTAACCTTTTAAATTATATTTCCTTTAAAAAAGTTTTAAGGTGCTGAAAAGATAATACAATGAAGCCCCTTGCCTCACACATGGCCAAGTCATATTCATATTTCTTACCAATGTGTGATGTTTTCTGAGCCCAGCTAAAAGTGATCCTAGAGCACAGATCCAGAAGTAAGTCAGAAGTATGACTGGGTGTGCTCTCTCAAAAACAACAACAAAAAACAAACAAACAAAAAACAAAGCAAAAAAAGCCCAAACCCTCAATTGAATGTTTTTTGCAGCCTTTCCAAAGCAGAAAAGAATTTAATGAGTATTCTCATCTGTTCTTTCTATCCTCTTCTCAGACAGTCATTCTCCTCTCCTATCAAAGTAGGGCTTTAATCTACAATCTGTGATAAACCTCCTTGAGCACTTGATTCTATACTAGGCCTGGAGAAAAAGAGAAAAAGTCAAATTGAAAGAGAACCCTGGATGTCCAGGAATCCTTCTAGGCAGGCAAAATCTAATTGTATGTCATTTCTAAATTCTGACTCATTGCCATAGCCTGAAAACAACAGCCAGAAAAAAATCAATAGGCAGATATAGTGAGTGTGGAGATAAATAGCACAAAGAAGGAAGCAGACACACAATAAATAAGTCCATTTATATGAAGTTTCTCTATATAAATAGGCACCCACGTTGGACAAGGTTGCATATGAAGGCCCAGCTGTGAGCTGTACAGGAGTTCAATAGGTCAAAAAGATGCCATGGGTTGTAGTGGTGGAGGAATTGGCTAAGTCATTTTGCAAGTATATTTTTCCTACTGGTATTTCAGAGGCACGCCACACTGACAGCCATTCTGGTTTGTCTGTGCCATCCATCCACCTGTAATAAGGTCTGTGAGTCATGTTTGTCCTTAAAGACAGCCCCATCTGTCACTGCATTTGACAGCTGTCAGTCACAGCAGCCAGGAGGAGACCCAGGTTCTGTGATTCTGCTGATATTTACCAAATACAGTTCAACAACATGAAAGTGAGGATGCAGATTACAACCACTCAATTGTATTTGAGTCTCAGACAATTTGTTTTCCATTATTGCCCTGGCGAAGCTTTATTCCATTTAAGACATGAGAGTGGACTATTTTTAACCCTGAGAATTGACACTGCATACTAAGAGGTAATGAGCTTGACTCCCACTGCTGGCTCTCTCCTGGCCACTGATAGTGATATCACTCCTCATTCTAAATGGAGGCAGGGCTGCAAGGCTGCCCCTCATGTCTGAGCTAACCTGTCTACCGCTGTGGATAATGGGAAAACTCAAAACCCTAGAGGTGTTGAAGCTGCCAAGAAATTGAAAATGGATCAAATACTGTTACCTTGTCAAGATGATTTTTTTTAAATTTATGTGGAGTAATAATACTTTCCTTAGTGCCTCTGCACTAGCAGAGTCCCACAGTATTTCACGAGCCTTGTATGGCATGTGGGAAAAATCATTTTGCCAGGTCGTGGCATGTAGTTGTTCCTAGCTGGGAAGACGGAAGGAAGTAGATAAAGCTAAGGAGACAGGGTGTCCCAAAGAGACTGGTCATGGGAAAATGTTCTAGAATGGCTATCAGTTCAAGGTTTTGTTTTTATCTTCCAGAGGCTGCTCATGCCTTCAGAATAATATATTCTGATGCCTCAGGAAGATTTGGGGTTTCCTCTGGCTATTGAAAACTTCACTCTAAGCTCCTTCAAAGTTCCCTTTTATTGTGGGCTTAGTGACAGGCAGGGGTTAGATGGAATATCAGGATATGACTGGCTTTGAGGTAAAGTCTGTCTGTTTTTTCCTTACAAGAAAGGCCCAGGTACATGAGTGGTACTATTATTAATTTTTTTTGCACTTTCTTTTCTTTTCTTTCTTTTGTTTTTGTTTTTTTATTTTTGGGCCACACCTGGTGATGCTCAAGGGTTACTCCTGGCTATGCACTCAGAAATTGCTTCTGGCTTGGGGACCTTATGTGATGCTGGGGAATTGAACTGCAGTCCGTCTTAGGTCAGCTGCATGCAAGACAAATACCCTACTGCTGTGTCACTGCTCCAGCCCCTGCATTTTTTTTTATTGATTGAGGTTATGTGGTTTATAATAATACTGGTTTCTCATACAATACCACACCCATCACCAGTGTACTCCAGAAATTATGCTGTTGCATCAGTCAGAAGGAAATGGATGGAGACAGAATGTTCTCTCTCATACATGAAACTAAAAGAGTGGCACTATTAATAGTTTTATTTTACAGTTCTGAAAACTGTCGCATTGGCTCATTACTTTCCTTCCAGGGACAAGGACAAGTGACAGAACCTGAATTTATAGCACAAAACCTGAATTTACTGAACCCAGTACCCCTGTGGTGGTCTGGCACTCTGCTTCAAGAGACAGAGGACACTGGTCATTCCCAGGCCTGGCTCTGAAATTGCCAAAGTCTCCCCCAGCCCCAGCAGGCACTCCCTTTCTGGAAATCTGTCTAACTCTGCTCTGACTTCAGACCCAGAAGAGGACTTCGATGGATGCTGCTCTTCTCTCCCAGCCTTTAGTTCCTTCTACCTGCAGAAATCCCCTCGCCTCTCAATTAAGCGGTCTTTTCTTGGTCACTGAGTCCCACTTGCAGCTTTTCATTCAACATCCTCTGGCTATTTCATACCTTTTGCACATTTCAGGTTAGCATCACAGACCAAAATAGCTGTTTACCCAGAAAGGACAAAATGTGACATCATGTTTACAGCTGAGCAGTGTTCCAAAACCTACACAGAGGAAATGGCCAAGGAGGTCAGGCTTCTGTCTGGTTAATGCTCAGCTTCAGGCAAATGCCACAGCAGGAACCAAGGAACTTTATTCCTTTGTACAGTACAGTGACCTAGGAATAACATAGTCTCTCCAAAAGTCAGGGGAGTTATAGCCATCCTTTGGGAGAATTAGTTCTACCTGTGAAGATACAGTCATATTCAAGTCAGTGTCTTATAACTCTGACTTTTCTCTGTTTGGAAGAAATGCTTTTCCTAATCTAGCGAGTAGGTGCCTCGAAATGCTATATCTTACTACTACCTCTGACTCAGGGACCTGGCCTGGACCACTTGGCCAATTACATCCATTCTCTAAGATATTGAATGTATGCCCAGCCTACATTTCACAGCCATGAGTGTATGGATTTTCACACTAATTTTGAAATGATAGCTTAAAAAAATAGTTATTAACAGGCACCAGAGCACAAGTGCCAAATGGCAGAGGTTTAGCTTTTACTCACTAGTATATTCCCAGTACAAAAAAAAAGAGAATATAAGGGGAGGGCCATTCCCTGCTCTGTGGCACAAAGAGACATGAAAAGATGAGAAGATGAGGGTGACAGGTAGAGTGAAGGAGAGGAAGGAAGAGCCTTGTCTGAGTCACTGCATCCAGAATCTAGAATCTTGATTCGTCTCTGATGCTGCCCTCTCATGGCTGAGAGTACTCATAATGTCTTGACTTTTACTAAAGGCACTTTCAGTTTACTTCCTAGCACTTGCAACTCAAAATGTCCTGGCTTGCATGCCTTTATTCAATAGCATACAATTTTATATAAGCCCCCAAATTATCTAAACATCTACCTCTTCATCTATAGATATAAATATGTATGTATTGATTTATCAATTTCAAAGCTTCTCAGACTTGTTTGGCCTACTAGCCCTTTGCAGAAAAAGATGATACTCAGTGGGCTGGAGAGATGGCATGGAGGTAAGGCATTTGCCTTGCATGCAAAAGAACAGTGGTTCAAATCCCGGCATCCCATATGGTCTCCCGAGCCTGCCAGGGGTGATTTCTTGAGCGTAGAGCCAGGAGTAACCCCTGAGCACTGCCTGGTGTGCCCCCCACCCAAAAAAAGAAAGGTGATACTCAGAATGGTACTGAAAACCTAGCATGTTTATATCCCCCTATTTGTACCTGAGGCTATTATCACTGCCACCCTTCAGTGTTTCATTGCTCAGGGAGTGGTATGACACACTTTGGCAAATACTGATCATTTTTATCTGCCTGCCTGCCTAATTGTCTGTCTGTCTGTCTGTCTGTCCGTCCATCCGTCCGTCTGGCTGTCTGCCTGTCTGTCTGTCTGTCTATCTATCTATCTATCTATCTATCTATCTATCTATCTATCTATCTATCTACCTATCTATCTATTATCTGTCTATCTATAAAGTGATCTATTCATCCTTCTATCTACCCAGAGTGGATGTTAGATGCAGCATTTTTTTTTGAGTGAGAAGTATTGACTGTTTATCTGTATGAATGACAACATGACCTTGAAGGAATGTTTTATAAATAAAAGAAGGATATGGCTTTTAGTAAATGCACAAAGAGTCTGTCCCAGTGGGAGGGCATCCTAGATAGGAAAGCGAGATATGATATGAGTGTGCCGACAGTTAAAAAGTGTATGCGTGGGATGTGTGTGTGTGTGTGGGGGGGGGGTCATTGGTAATGCAAACTTAGCTCTTATCAGATCTGTTCTTAGAATCAAGCAATTCCCATCTCCTCTTCCACCCATGTTTCTCTAAAAGAGGAGAAATGCTGTTTTTATTTTTAAGTGGAACAAGATGTTTTCCAGAAAACAGTTGACCTAAGCAATCAAATGCACATTTCCTTCCACTCCCTAGTGCCCAGTGCCATTTGATAGATTTGTGCCTGTTGTCCAATTATTAGAGCTTTTCCCTCTTCTGATGACAGATTAAGTCCAGGGAGTGGTTTCCGGACCCAAACGAGCTGCCCTAATTGCTCTGTCTTTGGTTTTGAAGAATGAACTACTTATAGATTGGAGCTGAGCAGAAAGTAGAATGTACTGTGTCAGACAATTTTGACAAACATGAATGCTACCTTTGCCAAATTCCTAGTGCCACTGCAAAGTCCTCTTACCTGCAGATGGGCAAAAGGATGTGTAGAGCTGCATGGCTGCCTTAGCACATGCAGACCTTAAAAGCTAAGTGCACTGTAAGATGTACATGTGCACATGTGTGCTCCTGTGTGTAGTTGTACATGACTGTGTCAAATCCAGTTCTAAGAAAACTACCCAGATGTTGAAGTCCTCACCAAAAATTCAGTATACCCAGAAATTTAAATTGCCAATGAAATTTCTGGTGGAAGATCAAGAAAGGGAAGAAAGAAGGGAAGGAGGTAGGGAAAAAGAAATCGAGGAAGAGAGGAGAGTAGGAAAGGAAGAGTGAAAAGAGGAGAGGAAAGAATGAATGAAGGTAGGGAGAAAGGGAAGAGAAGGAGTAAAGAAGGAAGGAGAATAGTGGAAGGAAGAAAGGAAGGAAGGAAGGAAGGAAGAAAGGAAGGAAGGAAGGAAGGAAGGAAGGAAGGAAGGAAGGAAGGAAGGAAGGAAGGAAGGAAGGAAGGAAGGGAAAGAGGGAGGGAGGGCAGGGAGAGAGGGAGGGAGGGAAGGTTGGAGGGAGGGAGGAAGAAAGAAAGGAAGGAAGGAAAGTAGGAAGGAAGGAAGGAAGGAAGGAAGGAAGGAAAGATGGAAGGAAGAAGGTGAGAGTAAAGGGGAAGGAATCCTAGTCAAATACATCATTCCTGTGATCACTTTAGTTTAATTGCTGCAATACTATACATTGCAAATCATTTAGCCTTGAAAGTCTCTCCAAATCCATCACCTCTTAGGTAATTATTGCTTCATTATGCTGAGTTTATAATGATCCATTTACCATTGTAGAATCAGTTCCTTCCATGGAACTAAAGCAGAGGATGGTTCCTTGGGCTTCTTTTCATGCCCCCAGCTGTAGGGAGAGGCTTCCTGTCTCAGGATGTCACAGAGCAGCCACCAAGTGCTGACTGGAAAAGGAGAAAGGGTTCTGAAGAGAAAATACAGCAACAATTAAGTCCGATTAACATCTGGTCTGCCAGTCCTTTAGGTGAAAGTGACCTGGCAACAGCCTTTAAACTTCTCTTCTGGGAGTCTTCCTTCTAACCTGGATCTGATGTCTGCAAACTCCAGAAACCGCACCTCCAATTAAGAAGCATGGTCAAAGCTCCAATCACGTTGAGGTCCTATGTATCTTTGCACCCAAGTTCCTCTCTTGAGAAGTTGGTGAAAGCTGGTGCTCATGAGAAGCACTGGAAATGGAGTGGTTGTCCCTTCCAGGACTACAGGGGGAGTCTAGGGTAAAAGCTGGGAAGTAGAAGCAAAGGGCAGATGGAGATGACTGCTTTAGAGAACAAGAGCTCATTTACTACTCAGACTGGCTGGATTGTGTGCATAATGGACCATAAGCCTTTGAATATATATATATATATATATTCACTGATTGAGAATTCTTCTGATTTACAATAGTGTTATTGATGGTTTCTGAAGTACATAATTTCAATATTACACCCATCACCAGGGTACCCACCTCCTTCCCCCAAGAATCCCAATGTCCTTTTCTCTAAAATCCCTCCAGCTTGATTATGTTGTTCAGTTCTCCAGTAGTGTCGCCGTTGTTTTTTTTTTCTTGTTACCTTTCTGTGTATCTTTACCTCCTATGTATGAGCTAAATCGTTCTGTATCTGTCCCTTTTTTTCAGTATGACTTAATTCAGCATAATCTCCACTAGAAACATGTTGCTTCAAACTGCATGATTTGTTCTTTCTTAGAGTTGCATAGCATTTCATTGTGTGTATATAACACAACTTCTTGATCTATTTACTTGCATTTGGGCAGTTGGGTTGTTTCCAAAACTAGCCATTACTAAATGTGACAATGAACACAGGTGTGCTTATGTACTTTCAGTTAACATTTTCCTAATTTGAGAATAAATGCCAATAAGTGGTGTTGCTGAGTCTCTTGAAAGTTCTAGTCTTTTTTTTTTAGAAACCCCTAAATTTGAGACAGGGTATCAAGAACAACAGGTACTCAGTTCTTCCTTGATTGACAATGGGAAAATGAGAATGGTTCTCCTGCTGACTTCCCCTAGGCTGTGGAGAAAACTGGTCCTTCCTTTTCAGGGGCATCTTGGTTACTAGCAGGCTGCTCACTTCATTCATTTATCCACAGATACAACATGAATGTTGAGTTCTGCATGTGCTCTGCATCTTCCAGGATAAAAGGCATGGACTGATCCATGGAAGACACAGCAATACAGACAGCAGGACCCAGGTCCAATGGGTGCATTCACAGTGTGCCCTCAGGTTGCCTGAGGTGGTTGGTGAGACAATAAAGAGGGGATGCTTTGCATGGGCTGGATGGGAGCAAAAATCCCAGAGAGGATTCAATTAGTTATCACAGCAAAGTTCACACAAAGACTCATGCTTCTTCATGCAGTGCTGGGGCATGGCTGCTGTTTGAGCCTTGTTTTGGCAAAGAGCACTGTCTGCTTTGAAGCCCTAGTCAGGTAACCTTTACTATTATTGGGCAAGGTCAATCTCCTTCTTTCTGTGGGTTGTAAATATAAGACCTCTGGAAACACATTATATCCCAGGGGGTCACACATTAGATTAGGGTGAAGAATAAAAAGTTTAATACAGAACTGTGTGATTCAAATGATATATAACCAAGGACAGGGTTGGAGCAACCCAGGAATCATCATAGGAATGTGGAGAATATGCAGAAATAGAGACACTACATAGATAGCAAAGCTCTTAGCTTCCTCCCTGCCCAGTATTTCTAATTAGAGACCTATTTCTTAGAATCAACAAATTATTATATGCTATGGTACATACATTTATTAAATTTTATCATATAGTTAATAGATTCACATGTATGTATTATATCATTTGCACATATACACATGTAGAGAGAAACTCAAGACCCTGTCTAGAAACTCAAGACCCAGAAAAGCCAGTGTCTGTTTCCAGCTGCATGAGATCTGGGAATATATATGGTGTATATATACATGGTGTACCAGAGGTCTCGAACTCGCGGCCCTCGGGTCATTTGCAACTCTCCGTACAACATTTTGTGGCCCTGCCCTAGAGGAATCTTTTTTTGTTTTGTTTTGTTTTAGTTGTTTGGGTCACACCCTCCAATGTTCAAGGTTACTACTGACTTTGCACTCAAGGATCACCCCGACTTTGCCTCCTGCGGCCCCCAGGTAAATTGGGTTTGAGACCCCTGGTAAACTTTTGTGTACTGGCAGGAGATAGTGACACAAACTGTTCAGTTAAGCAATGAGACAGAAAGGAAGGACCAGCATTCTCCTTCTTCACCATATTATTGTGTTAGATCATATATTTTTGAACAGCATTTTTCCAAAGCAGGTGATTTCCCCTTTCAGAAAGGGGCAAATGCTATGGGTATAAATGGTGGATACTTTCTGTCTACTCCCTTAAAGAAGGTCTTTTTCCTAAAAGTATAATAAGCCGATTTAGTTTGGTTTCAATAATTTTCATTCACACTGGAAAGACCAATTTACTATATTGAGTCCTTCCACTCAGATGTTGATTTCATCCTGACATGTACAGACCCACCCAGAAACAAGTTTTCATCTGGGCAATCCATCGTCATCTCTACTGCACATAGGCAAGGTCTAGGGATAAGGCTTGGAAGGTCCTAGAGAGAAAGAAAGACAAGAGGACTGTCCACCTTTGAGACAGAAATTTAGTTCCCTCAGGTTGTAGACCCTTCCTTTGTGAGAATAACCCTGGCCACACCCTCCTTCACAAGCCTGCAGGTTCAGAAAACACTAGTGTCCAGAGGTATGTGTGTGAGCCACTCTGCTTCCTCAGCAATGCTGTGAAAATTCTTTAAGTAACAGGGTGTGAGTATTGATTGTTAAAAATACTTCTATGTAGAATGCAAACAGCGATTCAGCACATTCTGAGTTGGACAGCCCTCCCATGGCTGAGAAAGAGCGTGTTTTTAAATAATCAATGGCTGTTTATGCGACACATGGCTGTTTGAGTAGATGTAAATTATGTGTATTTAAGAACCTAGGTAGAAACCACTACCTTAGAAACATCATCATTTATCAGAGACTAAGTTGTTGGTAATAACTTTCCCCAAGGGAATTGCAAGCAAATGGTTATGTATTTGGTGATATTGGACCTTCAGTCTGACACGCTGAGAAACTTAATCTTCCATTCTAGAAAAATAATAGGATGTTATGTGGCAGAATAGTGGCAGGGTCTGCAAAATAGACTGGATTATTCTCCCCGAGTTGTAGGCAAGCGGCAGGGCGGGGGTGCCCATGAATTTTGGCTCCAGATGTGTTTGGTTTTATACCAAAAGTAGCTTTGTATAATAAGTAAGAGCTCTGTCATAGAAAAGGCCAGACATTGTTGAAGCAGTCTGTAAATGTGAAAAAAAATGATAGTCATATCTCATAGTTATCACCTTTGTTTTTCTGAATAAGAAAAGAGGGCGGCAACTGCACTAGTAGGGTGGTCTGGATGTGGTCGTCTGCTCTCAGAGTCAGAAAGGGAAGCTTTCAGGCAGGAAGAGCAGCAAGATTCTGTTCTTTGTGCATGGAGTTTTTAGCCATTTCCCTCAAGCAATGGCTGAAACTGAAACAGTGGAGCAATATGGCTATGTGAGCAAGCATATTTGTGTTATGATCTAGTGGCTTGCACAGATGCCACCTCTCAAGGTCCAGAACTTGAAGTATTCAGCAGGAATGTGAGGCTGAAATGAACACCAGGAATGAAGCCCTAACACATTCTAGTTATCGGAAACATTGGCACACTTTTGGAATCAGAGTCAAGCACAGCAGGGTTTGGAAATAAGGGGACTGATCAGGGCAGAGTGGAGGTGGAACTTCAGTAGGGGACTCTTGATAGAGGCACGGAGGTCTCTGGGGAAAGCAGGAAACAAGTTTTTCCTCGGAGAAGCTGCAAATTGTAAGAATCTAGAATTGTATAAATTTTGCAGTTGTATCTGTCTAGACATGGTACAAGCTGATAATTATAAAACTTTCTAATTTAGGATTTTCATCATTTTACCCTGAATCAGGGTAATTGGAGGGTGGTAGGACACATAATTGACATGGCGCCTTCACTGTAGTCTTCTCCAAAAAATTGCTTATGCTTCAGGAGTTTGTGAACTGCAAGAATAGAAATGCTCTGGGCCAGCATTTGCTTTTGGTTTTTCATCTCAGGTGCTTTTTATTATTTGAGCTGATTATAATCTCACCTGAAAAAAATGTAGATAGCTCTGATATCTGTAACTAATTTTAGGAGGTAATAAATTTTCAAAGTTTGTTAAAAGAATAAATTCATGAAAAATAATGAGTATTATATATACAATACTTTTCAGTTATTTAAATGCTTCTGCATCTCTTAGTTCTCACCTTGGGAACCATGTTCTAATCATCTACCTGTGATCCATAGGTTAAAGATGGTGAAATTCAACTTGGAGAGTTCATAAAGACAATGATAGGCAATGATATAAAGCCCTAAATCCTATGAGTTGGAGAGAGAGTGCAAGCACTGTGCTTGTCTGGCATACAGCTGACCCTGATTTGAATTCCTAGCACTGTATATGGTCACCTAAGTACAGGCAGTTGCTTGAATTAGAACCACTATTCAGATTCCCACTGGGGAGATGTTTGAAGTAAGTGAAACAACTGAGTTAGGAACAAAGGATTTCAAAACTCTAGCTAAGAGCCCTATCTGTTCTGAGGGAGGAGACCTCAGGAGTTTTCATTGACAATCTGGTGTTGGATCAGGACTCTAGGAGACTAGTAGGAATCTCTTTTTTAAATTTTTAGATTGGACTCTAAAACCAAGGTAGTGTGATGATGTAATGATGTTGGAGAATTGGATTGGGAGATAGGTGGTGGATAATGGAAGAGATGGAATGCCTCGTAAGCACGATAATTAAGTAGATGTACAAGCAGACATGGAGTTAGGACCAGCACTCTAAGAGTCTAAGCAGAAGGAATGAGATGTGCATTTCAACAAGACCATCCTGCTGATTGTGGAACTTGAGCACAGCCAGACAGAACGATTGGAGAGGTTATTGTTGCAGACTAGCCTGTGCTCCTCAAATGTTAATGTATGCATGACTTACTTGGGCACACTGAGCAGGCAGATTCTGATTTAGGAAGTGAAAGTAGGGTCCAATCTGTTGCATTTCTGAATTGTAGGCAAATTTTGAGAAGTGAATGGCTAGCAGACAGATAAGATTTCTATTCTCTTAAGAGTTTATCATGTTGCAGATTATTTGTTCACATTGTCAGGTATTTTAGTGGAACTTTATCATGTTTATACTTTCTGCCTTTCACATGAAATTTAAATGGCCTGAAGATCACAGATTATCTCATATTCTTTCTGCTATTCTCCAGTAAGCATGAACTCCTTGGTACTAAGTTCATTAAACTTAGTGTGTTCCCGAGAAGCATGAGGTTATTGATTTTGTTGTTGTGGTGGTTATAAGTGAATCATGATTTTGGTTCTGGGGAAAGAGGTATGAATTGTATAAGTAAAAGTTGAACTCTAGACCAAATTTTATGTTCAACAATCCTTTCTTGGGGGTAATTTTTTAATAGAGTGAGTTGTCCATTTATAAATGCTATATTTTCAGAGTTTCACAGTAGCAGACAGACTTAACTGGTTTTCTGTGGTTTTCTATATAAAGAGAATATTCTGACTTTCATGTATTTTCAACTGCACAGGAATCTGTTGGTGCTACAGATTGAAATAGTAACATTTTAAGAAGTCAGTGAGAGAAGGGAAAATGGTGGTCCTTTGAAAGCGATAAAGTCTGATGTGGGAAATGCAGTAGTAGACTTCTCTTTCCTAAAAGAATGAAAACAAATTGGTTCTAAATTCAATTGCGTTAACTCTGATTCTTTTAAATTGCTTTAGATTCATGAGCCTGGTCATGAACTTGGCTTAAACCCTAGTGAGAAAATGACTTCTTTGTTTTAAAACTCTGAAAATGAAAATAAGTCATGGTCTAAAAGATCTTGGCTTTTAGAGCTAGGGATGTAGCTCAACATATTAAGGCCCTGGGTTTGCTCCCTGGCACTTTGTGTGCATGCATGCAAACATACATACATATACAAACATACCATGAAACAACAAACACATATGGTTATTTTACAGAGCTTGATCTTTGTGTCCCTACCCCTGGTTCCTTCAGATATTAGGATTTTTAAATAATTGCAGTCAAGTTTATAAAAGTACTGGGCTCTAGAATATTCATACATAGAAATAGGGTCCATGGATCTTAGAGTTATCACTGTACAATTGTTCTCTCTCTTTTCCATTCATTTGTAAACGCAGTTGATGGCTTTAATTAAGACAGAGGACTGGTAGATTGAGTCACCAGAAAGCTCTGGGAGGCAACAATTATAATAGATACTTGCCTTGCCACATGCTAAATCATCTATTGGTTTTAGAATTGTATGTGAACATAGGGTCTGTCTTAACGTGTTAGAGACATACTCTGATAGCCATATTACTATATTCTTTCCCTACAAGTGGAAGATTGAGTGTATAGCCTGCAATCACTTGGTGGACCCTCTTCCTAAGGGTTCCTGGCCAATAAAGGTCTTCCAGTCTTCCAAGTGGAATTCACTCCTATGTCAGTTCTCTTAAAGCAATTTTTCTCTCATTTTAACCCTTAATATATATGTATATATTTATATATATGTATATATAAGTGTACATATATTTTATTTTTTTAAGAAGGTCCTTTAACTTTTTTCTTTGGGAGTGGGGCTGCTCATTACTGGCTCATTAGTCTGTTTTTGCAGTGATTGGGGGAACATATGTGGTGCTAGGGATCCAACTAGGACCAGTCACATTCAAGGTAAGCACCATAATCCCTATGTTTCCAGCTCAATACTACTTAAACTTATTAAGGAAATTGGAGGTTGGGGCAAACCTGGTGGTGCTTAGGGGTTATTCCTGACTTTCTACTCAGGATTCACTCCTGGCAGTACTCAGGACTATGTGCAATGCTGAAGACCTGGGGCTGGCCACATGCAATTGGAGGTGGCCACATGCAAGGCAATGTCTTTTGAGCATTGTTCCCTTTTTCTTTATATCTGTATTCCCTTTGGATTTATATTTAGCACTATATTCATCACTGGCGTGGTGTGTGGTTTGATGTAATTCATTTATACTCTTTGATTCTGAATTAAACAAAAAATCCTGTATGTGATTTTGTACTCAAAATGACTCTTTAGTATTTTAACTAACAAAATGCTTATTTGTGCAGTAAAAGGATTTCTTATCAGCAACATTTGTAGTGCATTTGGGAAAAATAAATGCCAATATATAAAGACCCTACATATGAAAGAATGAAAGATCTTGAGGTGTAATTGAGTCTATTCAATGTGTTGATGATAGTGACAAGAACAATATGAATAATCACTTTTATTTTGCATTATAGCTTACAATTCATACTACATATAGTCTTCAGGTTTTTTTATGTTAATGATACTCAAGTCATTCTGTTATGGACAGATTAAAGCCAAGTTCTGTCTTCTCTACCTATAATTATAATTTGTTTTTTTTTACTTGACCAGGCACTTTACTAAACTTTAGAAATACATAAGTTGAAAAAGAGAAAAACAAAAAATTACCTTCTATTCCCAGGAATCTTATCTTCTAGTGGAGAAAGACATATTAAAACAAAACTTCAAGATATAGTCTCATGATAATTCATCAATATTTTATCTAATTTATGACAATAAAGACAAGAAGATTCATACAGAGATGATATTAAGTATCAAGAAGAAAAATAAAGGATAATAAAAAGGAGATTTTTGAGATCATAGAAAATAGAGAATTTGGAGTGCAAAAGATTTCTTTGGTACATAATATTTTTATTTATTAACTTTGGGGGGATATTACCAAGAAATTCTCAGAAATTCAGAGGCCCCTAAAGTGTTTCTTGGTCATTTGAGCTGATAGTTCAAAGCAAGGATCTAAGAGTGTGGTATTATTTAGGCCCTACAGTGTTGGGATTACCTTCACAACTTCATTTTTTTGATTCTCTGGACACTATGTCGTGCCAGGGATCAAATGTGGAGTTTGATGCAAGGCATAAACTTCAACCTTCCATTGTCCCTTCAATCCTGTTAGGTGGTATTTAAATTAATTGAAAGAAGATTAATTTAAAAGGGTTTCTGGGACTCTGAAGAAAGAATAGCCCATACAAAGGGCTTAGTTAGGCACCCTTATCTCAGAGAAAGAGACCATAGAGTCCAGCATGCCCAGGGAAAGCCTGTAGAGTTGGAGTAAAGAAATCAGAGAGAGACGGAGACAGAACACTGAGCTACACTGAGACTTTATTCACTATTGTGTGAAACCAGAGCAGAGGTTTTTGCATAGGTTTTACATGGTCTGGTTCTTTAAGTTCTTTCTTGGCTGTTGTAGGACAAACTCTTTGAGGTACAGAGTTGAAGCGAGGGAGGATAACCATATCATTTATTAGCTACGCCAAAGTTCTTTGAAGTACAAAAGGGCCACTGAATTTCTCCTTTGGGATTACAGTGAATTGGTTTTAGGGCTTCCTGGTTCACCCATGGTAGATGGCCTAGTCCTTCATCTTAAATAAGTTTTTCCTGGTTTCTCAATGTTCCATAGAGACTAGAACTCTTCTCTGTGTAATGCCAACCGGCCTGATGCAACCTCAAAGCAATGTAAATAGCTGTTTATCTATATTGTTTAGGTACTGGTGACAAGAGAAATATCTATGCAGGTGCAGAGCAGCCACAAACCCAGAAGCCCTCATGGCTTAGTAGCTATTTCCTCTTTATTGTGAATTGATTTGGTGAGTGTAGTGTCTGGCGATCCAAAGGCCAGTTCTGTATCAGTCTTCACAGTCTTCATAGTTATGAAGAATACTAATACTCTATGATCCTGAACATTTCTGTTCTTTATAGCAGAGGACACTGCAGAGGGCTGCAGAAAAGATGATGGTGAGATGAAATCCTGCCTGCCATGCAGAGCTTTCCCATGCTCCAGGTTTAAGATCTCAGCTTTTATACTAATCCAGGAGACTAAACTAAACTGAAACATTTGAGCCTTATGGTTTGAAGTCAGAGGGCCCCACCAGAGATGGAGGGGAGAATGATTTGTTTGGCCCTTTCCATAATGCTTATCTTATACCATGTCCTTCCAACAATGTCACTTTTGCTGCCTGGTATCTTTTCTTTCCTTGGTCCCTTTTAGATCCAGGCTGGTGGCTTCTCCAGTCACTAGTTCAGGATTCCTAACTTGTCCTTGGGACGCCCTAATGCCTCTCTTCACCTTCCCAACAGTCTTTTTTAGCAGTAAATGGCCCTTAAATTATGCTAATCTGAAGGCACCATTTGTTCCTTGGGGGAGAATGCCTGTACATCATCCAGCCCTGAAGATAGTTCTGGAAATAAATTGCCACCCAATAAACCAAGCAAATGAATCTTTGATACACCATGCTTTGGAGTGGCCCCCATAAATCAAATGTGCATTAATTTCTTAAGGAGCCGAGAAAAAGCAAGAGGATATTTTTCTGACTCCCTCTGAATTCTGGAATTCATTAAGCTGCAGTTGAAAGGAAGTGTTCAAGACAAATCTTAAAATACTATGTTTTTCATCTGCAACTTGAAAGCTTTTTTTTTTTGTATTTCAAAATAGGTTATTGGACACCTTTATAATAAGGAGTTTCTCTGAAAAGGCAGCTCTAGATCAGTTTTTGCCATCCAGTATAGTTTCCTCATTTGAAGACCCCAGAAAGGGTTTCACATTGAAGACAGGTGGTCAAGAGGAGATGCAGCTGGGCAATGCAGGAGCATCACACTGTGAAGTTGAAAACAGAGACTCAGTCTAAGAGTAATTGAAAGCATAAATGCTTACTCAAAATTGGGGTCAGCAGGAATTTGGGTGTAAGACCTGGTGAAATGCAAAAAAAAAAAAAAACCTTTTGGGGTGTATTTTGGCAAATGCACCTGGCTCAATGATGATGAGACCTGTGGATCTCAATCTTGATTCTCATAGTGTTCTAGGAAGTTTGGAGCATGAAAAGCTTAATGAGATTCAGTCACAAGAAGCTGTAGGCAAGCAGATGACATAGTCAGGGACCACCAAACTCTGATGAACCCATGCTTTCCTTACTAATCTCAACACTTGGCAGAGTATTAGACATTATGATATCTGTTGGGTGGATATAAGGAATAAAGAAAACAGCAAGGAAAGATTACCCAGCCCAGTAAGTCCACAGGCTGTCCATGAGGTTCTTTTCAACTGGTGAAAAGAATTGAGAATACAAATAGCCTGTCCTGTCATTGTGTCACTGAAAAAAACGGTTGCATGTCTAAATTGTTTCATATTCTGCCTGTTGCCTTGAATTGATGTTTCCAGTAATGAGTCATAATAATGTGATGTTCTCATACTGACATTACTGTTTGTTTGAAAATCAAAGATGATGAATGGTATTAATCTTGCCTTATTACTAAAGATAAATTAGTTGATGATCATGTTGGGGAAGGGGGGTTTGGGCTTCATTCTAAAAGACACAAGCTAATACCCAAAGTATGAAGATAACTAAAATTGTCGGTGAGTTGGGAAGCCCTAGTAAAAATTGCTTATGCCAAGGGTCAGCATTGGTCAGTCTTGACAACAATAGAAAGAAAATGTGGGCAGGATTTCAGGAAGAGAAGATATCTCTCAAACTAGATAGAGTTCTATGGCCTCTGTCAATGATTCTAAGTTAGAGATCTCCAGATTATGTTCACAAGGAATCTCCATTTGTTCTTATATGGAGGAAGGATATTAGTACAACTGGTTCAACTATGTAATTTGTCAGCTGGAGACTTGTCATATTATGCGCTGGTATTTGTTCTTGATTTCCTACCTTGCATTGTCTAGCACCTAATAAATTAATCCTTCACACAAGATGTACCTAAAACTCAAGGGGGAGAGTCAGAACTTCAGTAGATCTGTGAGTTTCCTTTGATTCTTTACTCATCATCAGGATTACTGGATGCAAACAAAACTAGGAATAAACCCTTTTCTTCAGCCACATAGAACCTGTGTCCCATATGCTATTTCTTCTTCTCTGTGACATTCTTTACTATTTATTTTTAACCAGGAGAGACCCTCCTCCTGATTCTCTTCTAGTTATTATTTATCAGGAGAGGCATTGAAATCATTGTCTTATCCCTTAGGAAGGATGTAAGTAACTTAGGTGGCCTCTTTCTGAAACATAATATTTAAGTTCATTGTTGACTTCAATAAGTGTTCTAGACTTTAAGAAAGTATATATAAGTGATGAGTACCATGTCCTTTGTTACTGAAGTCCAAAAATGCTGACAGTCTAATTCACTAGGGAAAATGCCAAAAGTGGCCTCATTGCCCTTCCTTTGCATAGTAAGGAAACATTGACTTATGTATAATTTGTCACATATATCTTATTAATTATTGTCACTTAACTTAATCCTGACTTTAAAGATAAAAAATAACTAGACACCACAGGGATGGTGTGAGGTGCCAGTACTGCATTCTTGGATGCTTGCATTGGCTCTGTTGGCTTAAAAATAAATATCCAGAAGGGGACCCAGGAGCCCCCAAATAGAAATAATAAAAGTACCAACTAAAAAATATACAGAAAACAACCACGTAGATAATCTCTTCCATAACATAAAAAAGATTTTCTCAAACCACAATAATAATGTGTGGAACCTTCAGCTATTTCTTTTTCCTATAATTTTCCCAAAATCCCTCCTGACCTCTTTCTTTTCCCACCTCACTCCTCCTCACCCTCCCTAAATGTTTATACTATACCATGATTGAGCTACAAATTGAGACTGTTAGTACATGCAAAATATCTGAATACTTAAGACCCCAAGTCTATTTTTCTAACTCCTTTGCAGTTATTTCAAGTGAGTTTCTTTGCCAAAATTATCAGAGAAATTTAAGCATATAGAATGAATCTGAGTCTATACCCAGTACTAATGTGCAAACCATTTTCTTCCTCTTTTCTGAGTAATAAAATTTTTAAAAGAACAGAAAAAGTATTAAATGAATATATTTTTGCAGTCGTTTGAAGGTCTGTAATGAGAACAGGAAATACATAATTGAACACAGAGCAGTACAAGGTCAGTCATCAGTGTAACAAATGGAAACACACAGTCGTGCCAAGTAATAAAGTGGAATACTCTGGTATGAGGTCCGGTGGGCTTCTTTGAAGTTGGATGTGTTTTCCTTCCTTAGGACAGGACGCTGTCCTGCTCCACATGCTCATTGATCTGTAGTCGCTTAATGAGGCAAGGGACACCAACAGGTGGCATCAGGAAATGTGCTCTGGTATTCACAGGCTGAGAGACCACTTAGAGTCCTGTACTTGCAAAGTTGACTTTCTTGTCCTTGAACTGCTTGTCACACAAAGATCACTTCACACTGAGGTTTCTGTATTCATGATTGCCCTTGACTTGGCATCTAAGTGGGCACAAAGACATCACTGAGGGAGATTTCCTCCCATCATTAATGATTGGTGTGTCTACATTCTGGTTCCTGCTCTGTCCAGATTATGTTAATTAAATATATACAGGTACATGCACAAATATATTTCTAAAGGCACTTCAAATGTGCCTTCCTGTTCTCAATCACACACCACTCCACTATATTTTATTTTAGGGTTTAAAAAAAATGAAAGGGCTGGTATGGGGGATGTTTTCGGAAGAACTTCTCCAAAAAATATTAAGTGTATGTAGATTTAAAAAAAGCCTTGGATTTGAAAAATAAACAAAAAAACAACAACAAATAAACCAAAACTGGCTTTTGTCCAAAATAAGCAAAGTTCAAACAGCTGGAGAAATCTTCCTGATAATAAGAATAATATCACATTATTATGAACTAGAACTCTAACCAGCATTATACTCTAATGACTTTCAGGGAGATCTCAAACCAGTGTATGAGCATTGATGAAGTCTTATAACCTGCTTTGGGGGATATTTAAATAGCTGGGGTCTGGCACTACAGTTATGGCAGGTTGGACCCATTTGATATCCATGTCTCTCTCTGAATTTTGTTCAGTTCTGGAGCCAAAGTTGCAGCAAGTATCATTGCTAATGGCAAATCCTTTCATGCCTGTATTTAATGATGAACCTAATTTTGCCTGGCTCTGAAGGTTTCCCTCTGTTTTTCCTCCAATTGTTTCAGTACATCCATTCAGAACAGTTATGTAGTCTGTCGATTTTAAGCATTGGGATGCCCTGAAATGGGGCCTGAAGATAAAGAGTCATGAAAAAGGGAAAGCTAAGAGACTAGCCCCAAGCAAAACAGCAAGATTCAAAGCAACAGCAGGAGAAATAAGCTTCTGAAGATGGCTAGACCTGGTTGGCACTATCCAATTGAAGGGCTGTTTACCCTAATGAGAATAGCATATAGAGGCAAATACTTACATTTGGAAACCCAGTTCTCCAATCTCAAATTCAGAATTGAAAACAAAGACAAATAAAAGTCTACTGATAATTATCTTATCTATCTTATCTACTATATCACTGATCCGCCACAGAGACAAAAATAAAAAAGCCTATTTGATTAAATAGAGCAGCACATGAGAAACTTTGCATTCAAAAGCAAAACTTTGCATTCAAAAGCAACAAGTCCAAGGACTTGCAGTGACATTCTATTGCTGCTAGGAAGTAATATTCTTCATTTTTTTTCTTTTATTTTTTTTTGGGGGGGGTCACACTCAGTGATTCTCAGGGGTTACTCTTGGTTATGTGCTCAGAAATCACTCCTGGCTTGGAGGACCAAGCCAGAACACAGGGGGATCAAATTGTGGTCAGTGCTAGGTCAGCCCATGCAAGGCAAATGCCTACCACTGCACTATCACTCCAACCCTAAAAAGTATTATTCTTTTATAAAAAATCAGTGGAACTGAGTGCACAGACAATCATTAACCTCATTACAGACCATTTACTCTTTGGAGAAGCAGCATATGCCAATTCAAACTAACGTTGACCTTTTGTATAGTATAGTTAAGACTAAAACATATAAACAAAGAAGCCAAACAGGAAAGCTGAATGTAGAACCAAAGTTACTTGCCTCCATTTGGTTACTTGTACTATGCATAAGGCCAGGATTGAGGTTGAATCCCCCATTCCAATTTTTCAGCTCTACACATCAACCTCTCTGTACAATCTTCCAATAAGCCCAGCTTTTGTCTTAATTAGATGCTTGCAGGAATGAAGAGAACAATCCCTCTGATCTAATACTATGAAAGTGCAGGTGGGGCAAACAATTGAGATTACCTCTTTTAGAAACAGTGGTTCAATGTCTGACTTTCTCCTTCATTGTGGCCACCAAGGATGATAATTTTACAGGCAATTTTAGTGTTTCCCCTTTGGTCCCTTTCAGTATTGACACAAGTGACTTAGTTTGTTTTTCCACCAGGAAGTACCAGCTGCAGAAATGAAGAACTACCCAGACATGATTCAATTCCCAAACCCAGAGACAAAAAAAGGGGTTCAGTCTTCCTCATCTAATTCTTCTCCTGTGATTCCTCATTTCCAAAGAAAGCCCAAGTTTCTATCTCTTCTCTACTTTGTTAGAACTCTGCTGCACTCATTAGCCCATTCATTCAACCATCCAATTATGCTTATTGAGTGCCAGACATGGTGCTAGACATGTGGTAAAATGGCAAGCAAAAGAGCTAATCCAATCCCTGCTCTAATGGAAGTTTTAAGCCTAGGGAGAGAGACAGTCTTAATTAAGTGATCACACACAATTAAATCTAAATTTTCAACTGTGAGAAGTACATCCAAAGAGTACATAGTATCCTAATCCGCATTCTATAATTTCCCCTTGGCCAAGTCTAAGGTCTCTTCATTTAAAAAAAAATCAGTCATACTTATTCTTACTATGCAAAGCAAATTGATTCTGAGTCTTTGAAAAATTGCATGGTAGCTACTCCTTTTTTTTTTTTTTTCCTTTTTGGTATGGCATCTATTATTTCTCTAGTAGTTCCTGAGTCACAGAGAGCTACCCAGGTACCTGTAATAACTCAGGAGAATGAACAGAACAGAGTCTCTGCAAGGCACACATCTGATCTTTCAGCTAGCTCAGTTCCATTATTTACTCACCCTGTAACCCTGCGCAGTTCTCTGTTGCTCTATCCATCAAATGCCCTTACCTGTGAAACTGGGACAATAATTACCACCCTCCTTGCACCAGTGTCATACTAAGATACACCAACAGAGTTCCTGTGTGAAGCAATAGATGACAAAAATAAAACAGCTTGACCAGCTTTATTTTTTTATTTTATTTTATTTTATTTTTGACTTGGTCATAATGACAAGAATAAGAAGGGCTGAAGTGAGTCAACCTAAAACCCACCTGGGCTTTCTCTTTGATTCCTCGTTTCTTATCATATAACAGTAAAGTCTACACTAGAAACTCTTTATTTTCACGCAGGTACAACTTGTCACAATCAGAGTTTTCTAACTGACGTGACTATAAAATTTCAGTGTGCCACACTGGGGCATGCAATGTGACACAGATGGCATTTTCTCTATGGAAATATATCATTATTTCAATTTTTGAGGATAGCTTTGTAAGGTTTTCTTTTTTATATGAAAGAAAAGACCATGACATTCTCCCTGAAATCAGAAGCATAGCTATCTTCTGACCTGGCCCCACCTAGGTGAAAATGGTTTCTAGTTGGAGTTGCTGCAGGTTCTAGTGGCTCCCGATGCAGGAGGGAATAAATTTGTCTCCATGTACTCTTTTTTCAAAGGATGATCATCTAGATTTTGGAGAAATTTACTTAATGCTGCTATTATTTAGAGACATGCTCCTCCTTGCCCTTTGTAGATGAAAACACACCACATTGGATGGATGCTGTTTCCAACAGTGGCTTTTGCGAGCAAGCGCAGTTCCTGTTGCAGGCACTTCCCTGAGCCAGAGATGCTCATCAGAGCCATACTTAGTTGTATTTGCATGACATGCTGGCCAGTTTGTATTGTTAAAACCAACTGCTTCCAAACAGTGGGCCCATGGGAAAAGTGTATTACCTGTTTTGTCAGCCACAGGAGCCTGTGCCTTGTAAATCAGAAGAGCAGAGCTTAGTTGAGTTAACAGCTTCTAATATCTCCCACCTCAGCCTGTACTTTCTGCCATTTTTTTAGGTATTGGCAGAAGAAAATTTCCAAGTGGACATAGATATTAGCAAAAATCCAAGTCGAGGCCAGATCTCAGAATGCCAAGTTGACTGACTGTATAGTGAAATTGTAGTCTGAACATACTTTAAAAATACTGAAGGGGCCGGGAGAGAGTTAAAGGGACTGTATACAGACTTTGCATGATGGAGACCTGGGTTCCATTCCTAGCACCTCATGGTTTCCTGAGTATCACTAGGAATAGCCCCCAAGCTATTAATACATTAATACATTAAAAATTAGAATAGATGGGGCCGGAGCTATAGCACAGAGGTAGGGTGTTTACCTTGCACACGGCTGACCAAGGACGGAACTGGGATCTATTTCCGGCATCCAATATGGTCCCCCAAGCCAGGAGTGATTTCTGAGCGCGGTAGCCAGGAGTATCCCCTGAGTGTCAGTAGGTATGGCGGCCCAAAAATAAAGAAAAAAAAGATTAAATAATGCTGCAGCCTCTGATGTTATTGTCTTGGTAGTTGTATTATGTTGTAACATTGTTATTATCAAATGTCTCAATGCTGTTATTAGGCATGTCAGAAAAGCATCAGAGAAGTTCAGAAACTATCTAGGTGAGTCGAATTAGAAGGGAAGTTGGGAACTTCTGATATTTATGGAAAGGGCTGCATCATGCTCATTCATAATTAGGGGCTCCCATCTTGTCAATAGCACAATAATTATGACTTGTAAGAGGTCTAATACTTTGAATTAATTAGAAGTCAGAATGCATCAAAGACATAGAGTTGGGATAACAAAGCTAGGAATAACAGGGTTCTTGGGACTTTGAAAAAGGAGGACTTGTTAAATAGACTTTATCTAGAGACAGTACCCCTTGGTGCTTCATCTGTGATGTGTTCCTCAGTAAAACAAAGCCACAAATTAAGTCATTCCCAAAGGCCATTTGCAAAACAAATGGCTTCTCCTGACCCTGATTCCAAAGGTTTCAAATGAAAAGTAAGTTCCTAGGGTCTTGAAGCTGTTTTTCTAATCTATCTTCTTTTCTTTCTTTTAAAAAATGGAAATTGAAAAGCCACTTCAATTCACTGTAACTTGAGACTTCAATCTTAAATATTCTTATGGCTCTGAGATCTGGAGGGCACTGCTCCAGGGATGGGTTGTACTTTCAGGGCTCCTGAGTTTTCATCTGTTCCTGGGGTAACACCCTAAACTGTGCAGTTTTTCTAGAACTGTGCCCACTTCCTCCATCCCAGAAAGCTCCTGACACCTTGATCTATCTGTTAGAAACTTGCCACCTTCATTTAATCCCCTTTTCTCTGGTGCCCACTCTTGTTTAGAATTGGATTACTTTGGGTTTTCATTTTCACACCTTGTCTCAGATGGTGTTAGAGTCAGAGAAGCCAAAGGGTTGCCCATCACCCCAAAGCAAGAGAGATAGAGAATGCCGATTGGTGATGTCAGTACCATTGGGATTTTATTAATACGTAGGTACCCCAGGGGTCCTACAGTCTCCTAATGAAGTAGGCTGATCTTCGTACCCAGAATTGAGAAAGCACAGGTTTATAAAGGATTCCACAGGCTTAGCAACACAAGTATCTCATTGGTGCCCACAGATTTATTAGTTCAAAGTTAACAAACAGCACAGAGAGCTTGTCAGAGGACAAAGGTACACAACCTCGTAACAATCAAGGACCAAGGCAAGGCACAACCTTGTGACAATCATGAGTCCTTGCTGTAGTAATTCCTCCTATGTTCCTGATCTAAGATCATTTTATGGCTAACAGATGTACTGAGAGGAGACCTAAAAAGGCCCTCTATCTTGCCCTTGCTTTCATGTAACTGGGATACACTCCATTTAAACAATCCAAAGATACAATCCCCAAGGAGGATGATTACCTAGAAAAACAGAGTCTCCTATGTCATGCCTTTTGCTCAGGCCTCAAAGCCATGGTGTGTGGTGTCAGGCTGCAACTCTGGGGCTACACTGCTTTCTAACAATGGCAATTATGAAATCAAGCTAGAGAAAAGGAGTAAAGTCAGTCTTAATCTTACCCAGATCATTTGAGTTCATAAACTTGCCCTCAGAGAAAAGAATTGCAAGAGCCCCTGCCTTATAACATGCAAGTGTGTTGACATTAAAGTTTTTTCCTTGACCCATTAGGGTTGCTCCATCCATTGTCCCTTGAGCATCCTAGAAATGCATTATTTTGGTGAGAGCTGAGAGAAGGCCTCTAAGAAGGCCTTTTTTTTTGTATAGTATAAAGGCCAAGTTTTGAGGACACATGTTTGCCCTTGATATTTACTGTTAATATCTACATGGGCCATTCCTTCAAATTGTCAGAAATCTGATTGATTCTCAGGCACCCAGGCTGACTGCAGGTGTAGATCTTTGGATGTGATTAGGGCACTGGTATTTTCTTACTTAAGACAAAAGGGTTTGGATTTTGTGTACTTATGTTAGGTCAGGACTGGGATCCATGGAGACAGCTCAGCAAGGCAAAAGCAAAGTTTATTCCAGCATGCCGGAGTCCAACATCTCTGCCAAACTAGCAAAATTATAGTTTATATACCCTTTCCCAAACCATCCCCCCTTTACTCCATTGCTATTTGTTGCCAAGAAGGAGTTTGAAGCAGTGGATAGTCTTTTTGTTTTTTTGTTTTTGTTTTTGGGCCACACTCACTGACGCTCAGGGGTTGCTCCTGGATCTGCGCTCAGAGTTCAGAAATTGTCCCTGGCTTGGGGGACCATATGGGACGCTGGGGGGTCCAACCTTGGTCCATCCTACCGCTGTGCCACCACTCTAGGTCCAGTGAATGGTCTTTTGATATGCTTGTCTTTCAATAATTTTTGGTGGTCTTTATTTAGGAAGTGGAGCCTTCCTCCCAGGGATGGGGGAGTCTCAGGAGTCCTTCTTGTGCTCTCTTTCTGTTTACATCATCTGCAATCTCCTGTGTACCCTTGCCAGCATGACAAACTTCTCATACCAAAGGGGCTTTTTCTGAGCATGCCTTTGGCAGTCTGTCCCTTGCTCTCTGATTTTCAAAGGCAGGCAGGGTGCATAGCAGAATTACATACGGTCTTCGGGAAGACCAGTTGCTCTGTTCTTTTCTGCTATGAGAATCTTGTTCCTCAGCTACTGGATTAGTCTTCTGTTTACTTTGGTGAGGAAAGTGTCCTTTAGAGCCTCTGTTCATGTACTTGGAAGATCTTTCACTCTCTATCCTTCTCTCTCTCATTTCCCCAATTTGTTACCATCCTGCTTTATTTTCCTCCCTCATTTCCTCCAGCTATCTTCAGCCCTGTTGATTACAGTCTCTCCCCTCTCTCTGATCTCTCCTCTCTTCCTCTTTCCCCTTCCCTCATCCTCACTGTCACTCTCTGGCTATCTCCATTTCCCTTTCCTCCTTTCACCTTTGCCCCATCCCTCCTTTTTACCTTCCCTCTACCTCCTCCCCTTCTTATTCTCTCCTCTCTCTGGCCCCCTCCTTTATTCTCTCTTTACTTCTCTTTCTGATTTACTTCTCTGATTTAAGCTGGATGTGGAGCAGCTGTCATTTCCCTGCTGTCTGCCTTTGAGCAAAGTGATTCTGCACATCCTGTTTGTGGGAATGGCAGGAAGCGCTCAGGAATGGAGAAGGCACCGTTTTGTGCTTTTATAGCTACTCTGTACACAGATTTTGTTTTCGTCGTCTGCCTTTCAGGCTAAATCCACTAATAGCCCAGGGCTCTCTAACAGTTTATCTCATAGGCTCAGTAGCTGCCACACACTGAGCTGAGATAGATAAATGGTGCCTTGAAGTGTGGCCAGAAATGGCAATTGCCCTGGTCCCTCCAACTGGCCTGTGTTTAGCAGAGCATCGCTGCTGGCGAAAGAGCTTTATCACTGTGTCCTCCCTGCCCCAGCTGAGAGAGGGTCTCAGCGATGCTATTGGAGAGCTTGTGCCCCTTCGGGAATGAGGGTCAGATGCTTTGGAAGAGCAGAAGTATTTCTTGTTCCAAGCTGCTTTCACACCCTTGGATCCTGCTGGCATCTCATCCAGACACCTAGTCAGATGGGAGCAGACCTTATAAATTCTGTTGTATAGATGGACAAACTGAGGCTGATGGGTTTGCTTTGTACCCGCACTGTAGCTGGGAACCAATTGGTTGTAGTCCGAGATGCTGATCTGGGCCAGTCTCAGGCTGCTCTATCCCCCACACAGTGGTGCTCTTGTGTCTAAGTATGGAACAATGTCATATGGACATGCTACATGCCAGGTCATCTACAGCTCAAAGAAAGGCAGTTCTGTTCATAGTGGCATCTTCTATAGATGTTGAATGCTCAAAGAGACATAATAATGTCGGTGCACTGGGACCCAATTAGGGGCCTAAATGGGGACATGAGGAGGTGAGAGGAGAGAGAACTGAGGACTATACTTCCCAAGCTATATTGTATTCAGTTCCGTCTGTGTGGGGTACATAATTCAGTGGTAGGACATTGCATGCATCTCAGTCTTCCCTCACTTGAGACAGACCATTCCACCTCACTGAATTTTCATCTCCCCTTTTCTGAAACGAAGAAATGGGGAACCAGGAGCTCAGGTGACAGGGCACATGTCTAGCATGTGTGATGCCATCAGTCCAATTCGTGGCACTGAATGTCCCCCTTCCCAATATTGACATATCCCTGGTGACCCCCAAGTAGAGTTGAAAGTGACTCTGCCCCTCCCCATCCTCTATGCAATGCTGGAGCATGTTTGTCCCTTATTTAAAACAAATGAACAAAACCCCCCCATCAAAATCTAGAAATAACAACTACTGCCAAACATTCAAATAAAAGGAATGTTAAACAAATGTTAAACAAAAGCCCTAAAATAAAAACCAGAGCTTATGAAATGTGTGTTTGTGTCATTGTGAAGATAATAAGAATCTGGCTGTTAAGTGTGTGGCCAGGACTTTCATCTATTTGGGACTAGAAGAGAAAGCCTGTTTATGTCTGGCTCAGGTCATTCATTCTAAAACGAAGCAAAATGATCCACTGAAATGTCCCTATAGTGTTATTAACTAGGAAAATCTTAACTTCCTCCACGAGTCAGATATCCTGAGCTGAGAAGGCAGTGTCTGGTCTCTGTAGACAGGAGGAGGAGAAGCGAGGGGGGATAACTCTTGCCCCCACCCCAGCCAGGAAAAGAAAACAAACTCAGGAAAGAGTGGAAAGCCAGTTGAGAACATTCCTTATTTAGCTCCTCTCGTCCCTGGGAGGAAAACAAGAGCTCGTCCTTGCATTCTGCAGAAACCAAAATAATTAATGGTGAAGGCCGTGTGCGGCTTCCACATCTCATTCTGTTTCCAGCTCAACAGTCTCTGTTTGAAGAATTCTCCCACACAGTCCTTTTTAAAAACATTTTCTCTCGCTGTCCTAATAATTCACTCGAGGCGCAACAGATTGTTCTTTTTCACTGTATCTTATATGAAAATATCACTTTAATGCAACGGTAGTAATGCCTACTGGGTTGGTTCGTAGGAGTTGATTATATTTTTAACTTTTCTCTCTTAAGTTAAATAATTTCTGAGTTAGACTGATGAACCATGCAGGTCACTGGCAGAAAAGAAGAAAAAAAAAATCCTTGGTAACGTGGTATTGGGTGCTTCCTTCCAGCCATCTCTGCAGAATGATCCCTCCCATGTGTCTGTCTCAGACTCTGTGGGCAGCAGAGGAAAGCAAGGCTGCTTGGGCTCACATCAGCAGGGGGCAGAGGTGTCCCTTTGTCATGGCCTCACAGATGGCACCAGATTTTGCTATGTTCTGGTCTTTTCTCTAAGAGACCCATTTTAACTGGATTTAGGATTTAATAGAGAGGAATGGCCAGGGGATGTGTTTACTGTTCGGTATTTCTCCAGCCTTCTAAATATATGCACTCAAAACAAAAGCTCTCTCTTTTTATTTCCTGTATAGAGCAAAAAGTTGCTCCGCATTAGATGTACCATACCAGAAAACTAGCATTAAAACACTTACCCCAACTTAAAACCTGGATGAAGAGAAGGCACAAATGTATCTGTTTCAATGTGGCATGAGCTACAGGCTTTTTAAAAAGACAAATACATTGAAAAGCAAATCTATTGGCACAATCCATAACCCTGACATGCTGACAAATACCTCTGTGTCAGCTGTTGTTATCCAATTGATTATCTCTGTGAGTTTTCTTCAAAGCCAGTCACCTCTGTGGCACTTTCCACTTGGTTCTGTAAGACCCATGGCCCAATGTCTATTTCAGCATTCTTTGCCACTTCGCTTAGGCATTTGTATCCCCTTAGCCCCTCTAAAAAGCATTTCAGGGGGTACTGTAATAGTTGTCGAGAGGGTGAGATGAATATGGTTAACTACTGTTTTGTGGGGTGCAAGACTTCTTTTCAAGAGGGTTCTCCGGGCAATTTATGTCTGGCCTCAAGCATAAGCACAGGAGCTCAGAGCACCTGCCTTACAAGCATATGGCCATGAGTCTGAATGCCCAATATCTTCCCTGGACCAAGCATGAACCTGGCAGCCCCTCTCCTTGTGATCCCTGGCACCACCAAGGATTTCCAACCACCCGTAGCTGGGTAGAAACTGCAATCATAAGATAAGTACCTCGACTTAGAGTGTCACTCTAGGAAGCATGTGTACCAGATCCATAAATCAATGAAGGCAAATGTCGGTGAGCAGTGCTACAGCCAAGTGGATAAGCACTGCCGATTCATGCCCAGCTCCATGAGCAACAGAGCTAAAAATTACCTGTGTGAGCACTATAGACAGGTAAATGTGCAATCCCCAGTGATGACAATAACAGTCAAGGCAACGATGAGGGAATTTATAAAATTTTTTATTAAAGCCCCATGATTTACAAAGTTGCTCACACTTGGACTTTAGGCACACTGTGTGTTAGCACCAATCCCACCACTAGTATCTTTTTCTTTCCACCATGGTTCCCAGGTTTTCTCCTATACCCACTCACCTTCTGTAACGACCATCTTGACCAGCACTTGTTTTAAGTTTGGCTTTTGGAGTTTGGATCTCTTATTTTCAGTGCATTAGCTGCATAGCTTTTCCCCACCACCTATAGACTCATATTCCCATGACCTCGCTTCCTCTTTTCTTCTCCCTTCATTTTCTTTCTTTGGCAGAAAAAAAATTTTTTCCCTCGCCCACTTCCAGGGGGAATTTTTTAAAAGACAATTTGATTTTTGTTTTGTTTTATTTTGGAGCCTCAGTAGTGATGAGGGCTTAGTCCTGGTTCTGTGCTCATGAATCACTCCTGGCTTTTGCTGATTTTTTTTGGGTAACTTAGGGGGTAGTGGGATCAAACCCAGGTCAACTGCATGCAAAACAATTACTCTGTTTGCAGTATTGTCACTCTTCGGTCAGCTGCGTGCAAGGCAAAGGGACGCCCTACTACTGTGCTATTGCTCCTCCCACCTCCCATTTATTTCTTGATGTTTTCTCTGAAAGGACTTTCCAGGCAGCGTTGGTCTCTGCCACATGAAATAGAGTCTTAGACCTGAAGCAAAACATATTTCATGGGATGAACTTGTCTGCTAATTGCATTGACTGGAGCCTGGTAAATATTAGTTGTTGGCATTGTTATTGAGGGTGGCAGGCAAAGAAGAGGACATAGGAGCTATTTCAATTCTGAGAGGAATTTTTTCAAAGGAAAATAACTACTGAGGTGAATATTCCTAAATATTCACCAAGGTACCAGGAAGCCACATCTTCACTTCTTCATTCAATGACTGTTTTGTCCAACACTGTTTGATGTTAGGCATTGAGCTTGCCGGATAGCCCTCAGGTGAAAGGCACTTTGCCTGATGTCTTTCCGAAAGATATTTGTTTTTGTCCCATATTTGTGTCTTTGTCAGTGAGAACAAGATAGCTTGCCGACTATTTTTCTCAGAACATTGATGTGGGGAAAAGAACATAGCCAAGGAAAGGCAGTGCTGTGTTCTGGAAAACAAGCAACAGTACCAAAATTTCTTCCCTATTATTGCCATAGATGTTGAACCCAGGTCTTTCTCTTTGATTTGGAATGCTGAATTGACTTCTAGGCTCATTCCAAATTACCTTTAATTCAGCCACCAACATGAGATTTCTGGACTCTGAGCTGCCTAGCCTACTTCCCTGCCTTTCATCCCTCTCCTTTCAACACCTTATGCCATCTTGGTTAAAAACACACAGAGGTCTTTAACTGAGGGAATAGCATGACCACTTAATCTTCTTTAACTCCTTCCCACAAATCTTTTTTGACACCCACTGAAGATGTTGATTGGTTAGTGAAACTGAACCTGTGACTGTTTCCTTCAACCTCTAATTTTCCTTTCTCTTAGTTTGTTCATGTTGTTTGATTTTTCTGGAATCCTCCCTGAAAAACCCATACTCTCACTCTGACCATTTCCTTTTCGTTCTCTCTTTCTTTCTCTCTTTCTCTCTCTATCTTTCTCTCTCTCACTCACTCTCTCTCTCTGCTGTATTTTGTCACATGAGTTTAGGATGCCCCTCTGATGCCCCTTTGAAGCACCCTATGGAGTATCTTGGGGATGTCAGCTGACTGGAAGGTCATTGTCTCTTCCTCGGCACTGGCACATTATTTTGAAGCAGCAATTCTAGAAGTTAATGGTACAATTCCAGTGTTTTAAAAATCAGGTTTTAAAAGATGCATAACTGTGAAAGAAGAACTTTGGTGAGTTCTTCAACAAGATGGGTATTGAGTGCATGGTGGACTGGAGTATATCTGGGTAATACATGAGGTGGGAGTAAATGTGATGGGCAGGAACATACCTGAGTAATATAAAAGTGGGAATGAGCATGGACAGTTAGGAGCATACATGGGTAATGCATCAGAGGCAGTGAACACCAATGGGCATGATCATACCTAGGTAATACATCAGGAAGTAGTGTGGGCATGAATATACCTGGTTAGTTCCTTAGGGGCAGTGAGTACTGACTAGCTAGACTACACTTGGTTAACGCATCAAGAGGGAAGTAAAGAGGAGTAATCTCAGATCCCTTCTGTTAGGGCCTCCCAGCACCAAGATCCCTCCTTGTTGGTTTGGTATTTATTAGTGACAACTTTGATCTTCTGATATTGGTTTTCTTTTCTTTTCTTTTTTTGGGGGGCTACACCTGGTGATACTCAGGGGTTACTCCTGGCTATGCACTCAGAAATTTCCCCTGGCTTGGGACGCCAGGAGATCAAACTGCACTCCATCCTAGGTTAGCGCTGGCAAGGCAGATGCCTTACTGCTTGTGCCACTACTCCAGCCCCCCAATATTGGTTTTCAATTTTAGCAACTTTGGCTGTATGTTTTGACCTGGTTTGTTTCTTTGGCCTTTTTTCTTCTTACTTTTTTGGGGTTCTTTTTTTTGGGGGGGCACACCCAGAGGTATTCAGAACTTACTACTGGCTCTACACTTAGGATCACTGCTTGGGGATCATATGGGATACTGAGGATCAAACCAGAGTTGATCATGTACAAGGCAAACACTCTACCCACAGTACAGTGGTCTGGTTCCTGACTCCATCTTTTTTATTTTGACAGCTTAAAGAAGTATAAACCAAAGACTGCTTTCTTATAGTATAACTCAATATATATCCCTTGATTTAACATGCGATATAAAGTATGCATATGTATATACACACATATTCTTCAGCTCAGGGATTTGTAACCTTTTCCACATGTACCCCAACTCTGCTTCATTCAGGACCCAGACAGCGGGTGTCACGCCCACTGTGTTCAGGACATAATCTATGACAGTGAGGGTGTAAGAGCTACTTTCCCAAAGATGATGACAGGCCACAGATGATGATAACATGCATTTCCAGATGATTTTAGCATCCTGGATACATCTAGTCTCTGTAAAATTTGCATGTATTTGCAGAGAAAGTTGCCTTTCTTTTTCCTTTGCAGGAAATGCTCCCCTGTGCTACTGCCACCTCTGCTGCTTCGGGCAAGGCAGCCTCATCTTCCCGGCATGAGGGAGGTAGCAGCTGGCAGTGGCTCAGACCCCACTTGGGATCTGTCTTTCTGCATTCACTGACATTCAGGAGCCAAAACCCATTACCTTAAAATCGGCAAAATAAGGTCTCTCGAGTTAATTTTGCCCATAAAACAATTTTTTTCCATTCAAGAACACTGATGCACTGGACTCCATCTCTCATAATAAAGAGTCCATTAATTCTCTGCTACTGCACATTATTCTTATTAACTATTCGCAGACTTTTTGCTGGAGGCAAAATGTATCTATTAGAGCCAGCAAATCAGGATTTCTAACATGCTGAGGCCAGCAGCCTCACGCGGGCTCTCAGCAAAGGCAGCGACACTGAACTTGGCCAGCTGGGCCATCTGCAGAGCATCTGTGCTGTCAGGAGCCCAGGGAAGAAGGCGCGAAGACAGACTGCTCTGAAAGAGACCACTTCCCACTTATTTACTCAGAGTCCTCTTCTCTTTCCGGAACAAACCCAGGGGTTTCTAACTTGTCACTTGGATTTTAATTTCAATTTTTTAATCTTTGTTTTAATTGTCAAGAAATGCTTTTATAATGAAAGTATGGGGAAAAAGAAGGAAGCCAAATGGTCTCATTTGGGTGTCCCTCATGAAAGAGTACAGGAGCCAGAGGGAAAGTATAGCAGGAAGAATGCTTGCCTTGCATGAAGCCATCTAGTGTTCGCTTCCTGCCACCTCATATGGTCCTGGAGCCCTGCCAGGAGTGATTATTGAGTACAGAGCCATGAATAAGTCCTAAGCACCACTGGATGTGGCCACAAAACACAAACTAAAACCAAAAAGGAGAGTACAGAAATGCGTATTTCCTGAGCAGTGAACTTAGTCATTAAATCAGCCTTATTAGAATCTATTTACATGTAAAACATTTACCCATTTTAGATAGTAAAGGAAAATGAGTAAGAAAAAGGAGTAACTTTTCTAAATGGCATAATAATCAGAAAAGCTCTATTTTAGGGGCCAGATGATAATATAGTAGGTAGGATGTTTGACTTACTTTGTGGCTGACCTGGGTTCAATCCCTGGCATCCTATATACCCCCACCCCCCGCACCTTAACTAGGAGAAATTCCCGAGTCCAGAGCCAGGAGTAACCCCTGAAATTTTTGCCAGATGTGGTCCCAAAACAAATAAATAGAAAAAGGTCCATTTTAGAAAAACTGCATCCCTCTTCCCTGTAAGGTATAAGATCTTTTAATTTTGTTGTCATTTCAGCTAATCTTAACCCATTCCCACTCTACAAACACATATCTGCTTTAGGTTCCCTTAATGTTGCATTGGGTGAGTGTTCCTATAAAGGAAGCATATATGTGTATTTCCTATATGTGGCTGGTTCCATCAGGCATAAATGTCCCAGGACCTATCTCAGATCCCTTCCTTTTTAGTGTGAAATCATACTCTGCGTGGGTTCAGCACATTCTGTCTGTCTGTCTGTCTGTCTGTCTGTCTGTCTGTCTGTCTGTCTGTCTGTCTGTCTGTCCATACACTTTGACTGTCTTGTTTCATTCTGAGTTCTGGCTGCCATACTTATCTACTAGTGTTTTCAGTTCTTTTGTCCAAATTCTTGGAGTTCCATTGCTGAGTTCTTGGCATTTTGTTTGTTTGCCTTTTGGGTTTTCGTTCAAACCCAGCAATGCTGAGGGGTTACTGCTGCTTTTGCATTTGTGATCACTCTTGGTGGGTTTGGGGGGCCATATTGAATGCTGGGGATCGGACCAGGTTGGCCAAATGCAAGGCAAGCACTTATGCACTGTACTATGACTGCAGTCCCATTGTGGCATTTTTATGTTTAATCCACATAGAAACTCTGAAAATGTTTGCTAAAGTGGATATAATCTATTTTGTTTCCTACAACATGGTCTGAGGCTCCCCTGTCCTCCATATTCTCCCCAACTCAAGATAGTGTGTAACTATCCGAGTGAATGAAAAAGAACTTTTGGTTGTTGATTATCTTTCTCACCTACTGTAAAGCCAAATATTCTCACTGGGACAATATCTATTAATATTCCTTCTACCCCTCCACCACACACACACCTTTTATTTTTGATTGGGTGTTTGGGGATTGGGCTGTTTGTCTTTTCATAATAGAAATGGAAGTATTTTTTAAAATCTTGATGCTTACATTTTTATCCGATTTATGATTTGCAAATATTTTCTCCCAATATGTTGTTTGTCTTTTTATTTTCCTAATAGTGTTTTTTGAAGTACAAAAGTTTTTGAATTTTAATGAGACCTAGTTTATCAATTATTTTTCTCTCTCTTTTGATGTCCTATCCTGAAAATCTTTATTTAATACAAAGTCCCCAAGATATCCTGGTGCACGTTTATAAAAAGTGATTCTAGCTTTCATGTTTAAGTCTGTGATCATGTTGGTTAATTTTTCTAGACTGAGTGAAGGGAGGCTCAAAGTTCATCTTTTTTTTCTCTCTCTCTTTTTTTCTTTTGGTCATGAAAATATGCAAGTTCAAGCACCATTTGGTGAAAACTATTCTTTCACTAAGGAATTTGTGACTGTGAATTTGTAAAACAATTAGTTGATCTGTGGAGAGTCCATATAGGGTTTATTTCCAGACTCCCAGTTCCATTTCCAGTTAGCTTTGGATGTTATTCTTAGTTAGCTTCCTCTCTGAGTGCTCCAGACACCAACACTTACCAGCTAGATGTCCTCACAGCTGGCAGTTCTTGACTTTGGAAGTGAGAAGACCCACAGGGCTGGGTTAAGACTTCAAAGAATTGGTGCATTTCTTCAAACCATGGGGCCTGCTCTAGTGGTAGAATATGAAACCACAATGGCAGCAATGATAGGTCCTCAGATGAGTTCCTTTTGTGAAATTTTATACTCTCTGGGTCTATACTGTGAGCTGAGTCCATGTCTAACATCTTGTCTTCATCAAGACCTGCAGGAGAATGAGGGGCTGAATAGGCCAATTTAAATTTTATTTATTTATTTTTTTTGGTTTAGGGGCCACACCCAGTGGTGCTCAGGGGTTACTCCTGCTTCTGTGCTCAGAAATCACTTCTGGCAGGCTCAGGGAACCATATAAATTGCCAAGGATCGAAACCATGGCATGGGCAAGGCATACACCCTACCCGCTGTGCTATCACTCTGGCCCCTCAAATTGAGTATTAAATTCTGCATTAGTTCCTGCCTTGGCATCATGCTGAGATCTCCCAGCTCTGCTATTGAACCTAATTGGCCCACCTCCATAATTCGACAGCCAAAGTGCTCTTACTCAAGTGACCTCTAATGCATTGTATATGTCATTTCAAATTTGTCCAGAAATCTACAAGGATTCACTGCTTGTGCACAAAGGACACAGGACTCAGAAGATCTGAGTACTAGCATCTTGCCTAGGACTTATCCTCTAAGAGACTGAGGCTCATCAGTGGTAGAAATACCCAGAGATAGTGCTACCTTCCCTAATAGCCATACTTTTCTCTCAATAACACCAATATAGATCTTATTTTTAAAAATTTATACTGTTGATTAGTGAAACAGAAATGTGGAGTTAAGCTTAAAAACAAACCACCACCAAAACCCCTTCATCATAGAGAGGGATGTCCATTGTCTTTCACTACTAGAAAAGATTATTTTGGCTATTCAGCCCCCCCCCCAGCCATGGATCAAAGAGAGTACTTGATTTATATGTTCATTGGTTCACACTCTAAAGCTTAAAAAGGTTTTTGACATGAAGAGGTGTCCACTAAAACTAATATATCTTCTGGGTCTTCTTCATTCTCCTCCTGAAACCCACCCTGTCTTCACTGTCTCCTACTTCTTTTGAGTGACATCAGCTTGATCACATGTCCTCAAGGACCTGTGCCTTCCTTCTTCCTCCAAAGCAGGGCAAGGCCTGGAAGTCATAAAGACAGAGGTTTGGCACCAAGAAGTTTAAGAAAATGCCAGGCTTGTGGTGAAAACCTGCCTCACCTCTGTTATTTCTCATCTTTTGTCTGAGTTTGGGCTGTCTTCCTTTTCTTTTGTTTCCTCAAACTCTTGACTCCAGGATTCTTTCTGGCCTGCTCCTTTATTCTTTTTACTCCATTCTTTGTTTTGATTTTTCATTTTGAAAGGCTCATTCTCTGCTTGGCCTGTGCCTGGCCTTTTGCTCAGATCTTGCAGTGACCTCTGATTTTGACCTGCTCTTGTCTCTTATCCCTGAGACTGTATTTCTGCTAGGAATTGTCTTCTAGATTCTAGTTGCTCAGTTTAGCTTTGATTCTGAAATACTTGACTCTGACCTTGAATTGACTTGCCTCTGTACCCTTAGAAACTGGTTTCTGTTTTGCTGATATAACCCTGTTCTAAAAACTGTCTGCTAGTGATTAAGAAATAATGTGCATTCTGAGTTAAACCTTTGATATTTTCCCTATTATCTTCTTTCACTTGTGCAAATGGCTCAATCTTTCTATGACTTAACTATTTCCACAAAACAGAAGTTATGGTAACATTCATTTCAACTTCTCACACATCATAAGCTTGCATTGTTTTTGAGCAATTTTTTTTTTATCAGGGCTATACGGCCATTGTAACCTAGATGCTGCCTTTGGGCTTGCTCTCCTGTAATCCATTCTGCACACAGCCAGCAGCCAGCATCATTCTTCTAATAAGCAAATGAACAATATCATTTCTTTTGTTTCAGGGAAAGCAGGTAACCTCTATCTTGTTTACAAACTCTTTCCTCATCTCAGGAGTGCCCCCCACCTCAGAGTCATCAGCGCCAGCTTCTTCAGTTGTATATTACAATTCACAATTTTTTTTTAATTTAAGGAAAAATAATGCAACACTTTTGCCTCTGTGCTCATACTTTGCTGCTCCTGCAGATTGAACTAAGCCATACCTCATCCTTTTTGCCTAAGCAACTTCTAGTTATAATTCACATCTTAATTAGGAATTCCTTCCCTGGGTATCTTCTCTGGTCCACCTGCCATTAGTTTGGGAGTCTCCTTGTCTGCTCATATAGCATATTAAATTACTTCCTTGGGGGTTTGTCATGCTCTCTTCCAATTGTGTTTCTCTTCTCCATATTATAGGATATTTATTGCAGCACCTTTTGTGCTCTGCTCATAATGTTTTTCAACACAATACTATGCCCAGAGACTCTACTGAATTTAAACAATGATAAGTTGTTTGCACTTTGATAAGCATAAATGTGTGTGCATGCATGTGCTCAGAGACCCAGACATGAGAATAGTCATTGTCATATATTAGGTATAGTGTCCCATGCAATTCTTGATACAGCTTTGGTTTAAACAAAAGAGAAGGTCTTAACTAAAGTGATTGATGTGAAAAAGGACAAATGGGTGAAGGTAGTGGGGGCTCTCCTTCCAATTATACATAGAGAACAAATGATAGACCTTTGGATGAGAAACAGACCCCACAAAGAAACCAAGAGAAAGCACAGTGTGGCACTGACTTAATACTCTGTGAAGGTAGACTCCTACCTTGGCATGCCCAGATGGTGATGTGTGAAATTGTCACCCAGTATGGAGCCCATGGATCATTTTCATGGGGATGTCCCTGTGCATTTCATTTAGCTGTCACTTTTGTTTATTGCAAGTTGTATACTTAGCTAATTTGACTAGACATAATCAGAGCATGGCTATGAGAAACAAGATGGTATCTTTTAAATATTACATTTAATAAGAAGGTATCTGATGCCGTCTCCTGTTCCTTCTTTTTAAGCAAGACGACATAGACTAACCACCATTACACACAGAGTCAGCATGAATTTATAATAAAATCCTCCAAGACATGTGCAATATCTACACTTTAACTAATGGGAATTGATTGAAAATGGCATTCATTTTTAATGTGTTGTAATGAACTTTTATTTTACATTGCTCCCAGTCATATATGAACCTGTTATGTTTCCTACAACCTAAAAGTAATGTATGTGTAGTGGTAGCTTACAATGATGCTTTCCCTATGGCCTCTTAAATGTGACATGGTTTGTCCAACATAGTGGATTCCTTAGTCACTTAACTCCTGTACCAGGGGGAAAACAATAAAGTTCAAGATTTGGGAGTGAACTGACTTCAACTTAATTTATTTTTGTTGTTTAAAAACCAAGGATTTAGATGCCAGGGAATGGTACAAAAAAGACTGCATGCAGGAATCCTAAGCACTATATAATATTATTGCTGAGGACCAATCTCTAAGCAGCAAACTAGGAGTAGAATAGTTTTCTGAACACTGCTTGGTGGAGCTCAACCCTTTCTCAACACCCTCCCCAACTAAAGCTCCCAAATCAAAAAAATTTAAGTTTGTACAAATATTCTATCTTTATAAAGTTGTGATTTCAATTAGTTTAAAATGTAAGTTCCTCAACTTGATCTTTCCTCATTGTCTTTGGGCTTATTCAACCTTACCGACATCAAATCAGCAAATTTAGCAAATACATCAAATTTAGCAAAGTAGAGAATATGTGTGCCATCTAGAAAAAGGAATGGCTTCTTCCCCCCTCAAGAACAGCTCGTCTTCAACTTGCCTTATAAAATAAGGTAATAATCCCCTATTGAATTAAGTAACTATATTTATTGCTTAGTTGGCTAGGAATAGCAGTGTGGCTATGCATGTATAAACACAGGTATGTATTTATTGCATATTAATATATATTCGTATAGTAGTAAGTAGTAGATGGGCTATTAGTAAATTCCCTGAAATGAATTCTGACTAGTAAAATGTTTAATGATTCTGGTGCAAACTCTCACAAAACTGCTCCACCAGCCTGTTCAGACCACTTTGTAGAATACCTATGTGGTTGGTAGGTGGCAATATGCTCCTTTTGCAGTGATCAGGAGTCCCTTTGCCTTATAGTGGCTACTGATGGATAAACTTACTCTAGCAGGGATTCCAAAACCACGTTCAAGAGCCATGATTAACTCACTTCACCTCCTGAGAACATGAGCTCATTTGTCCATCAAGCCTTCAGCTACTGACCTCACTCTTTCCCTCTCTATTTCCCTCTGTCTCAAGGTCTTATCCATGAGCAAGCAAAAAAATAATTCTCCAAGTTGAGGAGTTGGTAGCAAGATTCTATTTTATTTTTTGCCCTTTAATTCTAGTCTACAAATATAGACCTCAGCCATCTGTTCGCTTCTTTACTCATTTGCAGGTGGCATAAGAAGTGAGACTAACTAGGGATTTGTCCCATTTGAGCTCTGCCACTTTAGTCCTCTTGTGCCCCTGAAGCCAAGCACTGTGACTTGCAGGCTTGGAGAGCTCCAAAGTTGTGTCTCTTCCAAAGGAATCTGCCCCAGTAGGCTGTGCCTATGCCAAGATTATTCACGTCATTTAATATCTAGATACATCCTTATCATCTGTGCCTTGATCTAGGAGTAAAAGGTTGAACAACAAAATAGAGTCACTTCTAAGTTTCGCAAGCTCTACAGAGTAACCCATTCATTCATTAGGTTTCTGCTTCTCTCTCACACACTTTTATGCTTACTTGCTCTCTCTCTTTCTCTCTCTGTCAATGTGGTTTTTTATGCAGAAAAAAATAAGTCACTCTATCTTGGGGGGAGGATACATTGAACTCCCCAAAAGATGATTGAGCATGCAGGTTCAAACTATGGGGGAACCAGGAGTCAGAGGGCCAGCAACCTAATCAACAACTTGGATATTTTTGATCCTGTGATCAGATGGAAGAGAAATCCCCCAGGAAAGATTCCACCACTGTCTGAGTCAAGGTCATTTTCTACCTGTGGAGACCTAGAGGACATGGAACAATAAGTTTCCAGAGTGTAAGTGGGGGACACAGAAAAGAGGCTGCTGGTTTGCCAGGCTAAGCAATTTTTGAAAGTGCTATAGGTCTGTAGGATTAATTCCTGAATACTAGCTCTGAACCAAGCCTCTTTTCTTTCAGATTTCTCTTCCTTCACTTGACTTCAAGCCACACAGCACAACCTGTGATTTTATCATCTTGATTAGGCAGAAGAGATCCATGGGTGTGAATCTGAAGGTCTCAAATAAACACCTGCCACAGTTGGTTGTTCTTTGACTGTTGTGCACTCACTCCACTGCTGAACCAACTGTGCTCTGAAACATTTGCCTCATCCCTGGCTCACAGCCAGGTATCTCCGAGAGAGGTCTGAAACTGAAATACTGTGTAGATCTTGTGAAGCATATAAGGGGATGGAATATCACCAGGATATTTTGGAAATTCTGATGCCAGCAAATGAGTGAATAATTCATTACAGAATCAACTTGGTGTTTATTGAAGGTAGGTGTGCAGGAATGTTGAGTGCTCCTGTCAATGGGATAAAAGTATTTGGGGCCGGAGAGATAGCATAGCAGTAAGGCTTTTGCCTTTCATGCTGAAGGACAGTGGTTCGAATTCCAGCATCCCATATGGTCCCCTGTGCCTGCCAGGGGTGATTTCTGAGCCTAGAGCCAGGAGTAACCCCTGAACGCTGCCAGGTGTGACCCAAAAATTAAAAACAAAAGTATCAACAAGCAGGACAATAGTCTCATCTCCCCAGACCACAGGGCTCCCTCTAGAATGCACACATATATGCACATATACCTCTATCTTGAGCATCACCTGAGGATGGGGTGTCACACCTAGGATATGTCATTGCATGAGCCATTAATGAGCACAAGCAAATTGTGGAGAAGAGTATTTCAGAAATTTTATTTTAAGAGTGACTTAAAAACCATGGGGGGCTGAGCCCCTCTCAGAGCACTAAGACCTCTTGCCATCATTAATTAGGGTCTTTCTCTCACCAATTAACTTTACAACTCCCAAAACATGTTGCATAAAGAGAGGTACTCATTAACTGGACTAGCTCTCTCCATCTTGAGTTTTCAAAAACTTTCTTTAAACAGATAATATGAAGTGAAATAAATAATAGAAATGCTTTGATGTGCCAGTGCCTAAGAAGCAAGGATGCATATGTGACCTCCAGAATCAGACGTTGTAGGTAGAAGCATATAGTTTTAGCGATTATACCTGGAGTGACTGGTGCAACTGAGGCTGGTGGTTTCTAAGGAGGTTCTCCCTAACAACTGTGGTGCAGGAGCTAATTGGCAGGTGGTAATTCTTTCCTCTGCTCTATAGGAAGATGTATTCGGTTCAGGATAGCTTGAATGTAATGTGCACTTGACATCATAATCCCTGTTTGCTTTCATTTATTTCACACAAAGTGTGGGATTGGGGGCCTTTTTTTCTTTTGGACATAATATGCAAATATATGCAAATTCAAAGCCACATTTGCAACAAATACTGTGAAAATGTTGTCTGGGTTTCATAAGAATTAATTCATTGAGCTTGATCTCAATGACCAGAGAGGATATTTCTAAAGGAATTTGGGGGTGAATTTCTAGGCTCTGATCATTTTATGAGATATCGATGCTTTTTTCCTACACAGTGAGAATTCCTCTTCTGTGCACAGTCAGGGCAAACTTCAGGTTCATTCTGGCTCTGTTTACTTATCAGACCATGTGCAGGCAAGCATCTATTGGCATCCATCATCTAGTCTTGTCTTCGTTCCACCAGTCAGAGACATATTGTGAGCTTATGATATTAGGGGATACCATTTCTATGCACTGTGAGTACAGTTGCAAGTTCTATGAGTTTTAGTGGTTTTGTTTTGTTTTTGACCACACATGCGCTCAAGGGTTACTCCTAGATGTGCACCCAGAAATCACTTCAGGCAGGTTAGGGGAACCATATGGGATGCTGAGAATCTAACTCTGGTAGGCCATGTGCAAAGCAAACATCCTACCTATTGTGCTACTGCTCTGGCCCCAAATTTTCTATATTAATTTAATGTATAGGAGCCCAGAAATACAAACTACCAGAACATTTAAGATAGAATGAGTTTAAGTTCTAGGGAGGGAATGATGGATCAGGGGAGGGGAAAAAATGGAGTGTTGGGAGGGCTATTTTTTTTAAGTAATACAGGCTTTATTTGGAAATTCTAAGGCATGGGATGTAGAGGAAGAGAGAAACAATGTGCTCAGATGAGTGCAGTGGTCTCTAAACGCAGAGTCCCTCGTACACATCCTAGTGTGAAAGTGGGAAAGTATTGAAGGCTCAAGAGGGGAAATGCAGGTGACGTTCATGCAGGTATCATGAGCACAGACTGACAACACACATGCACAACACCCAAGAAAGCCCATGTGCCAGGAGGGCTATTTTAAACAGTATCTACTTACTAGTTTTCGTGGGAAAATATATTGAATCCTAACTCATGAAGCTATTTCTGAGGGAACTTTTTAGGAGGAAAGAGCAGCAAGTACAAAGGATTGAGGAGAAAACTTGAGAAGCCTTGAGAAGAAGGATGCTGGCCCAAAAGGCTGGCAGGCCATGCAGATAATGATGCTGAAGAGACAATTGAGACATTGGGAATATGAAATGTGACTGGTTTCAGGGAGTTCTAGAGATAGGAATGTGTGTTTGTGTGTGTTCATATGCATGCTTGCATGTTTGGGATGTGCTGCTCCATTCCCAGAACTACCTACTCCTTAAGGCATCTCGAGGTCACTGACCAAACTTAGTTTGCTACTGCATTTTTTCATAGCATTTAGAAGAGACTTTACTAATAGTAAACAGCTGATAGCAATTTGTTAAGTGAAAAAGTGGGTGAAATGCATAATAAGAGATCATTAGGACTTGATCATCTTTAATGACATAAATATTATGTAGTCTGTAATCCTAATGTGTATCACATCTCTTTGTCACAAAAAAAAAAACACAACAAAACTCACAGCCTGTCTCTTGTACAAACACACCCTTGAGCTAAGGAGAATTGGCAGGAACTGAGAGTGTAGGTGTCATGTGGATGGAAAATGTGAGCATGAGAAGGAGGGGCCATTTTTTAAAATTTGAAATCACTTTTTTCCATCTTAGGTAATGAATATAGAGTCTGCGTTCAGCTCATCATTTCATACTGCTGAGTCATTTGCCACTTGAAATGAATTGAGGGCTGTTAAAGGCTTTATAGAAGAATTCATTAAATATGTATTGAGCCAACTTAAGATGAAAATTGTTATAAAAACTGGCAACAGTTCAAGCAGCAAAATGTTTCAGTTTATGATGGAGAAATTTTATTCCTCCAAGATCCTATCTTCTATGAGTCCATTCAAATTGGCACAACTTAGGCTTTCCATACAGGCTAAAGACATTGCTGTGACTGGTCATGTGGCTGAAGGAGAACCAGGTAAAAACTGATCGACACCAGCCAGGTGCCCTCCTCAGAAGTATGGTATTGAGGGATATCAACGCAGTCATCTGTGTAACACCTTGATACTATATGGAGTAGAGTTTTAGGACAATGTAATAAATGAACACACACACACACACACACACACACACACCTGGTCCACATTTTCTTCATGTACTACTCCTAGTTTTGGGAATCAGAAGGAAGTGTGACTAGAGAAGCACCAGAGCATCATGGAAGAAGAAGTGGCTTAACTTGAAAGAAATTACATACTCATGTAACACTGGGCCATTCTATAATTATATATAAAATATATAATTATATAATTATAATTATAATTCTATAATTTGGCGACCATAGTCAACTTTTAGTCACCTGGTGATCCTGTTTATTCATTCCAGTTTTGAAGATTGTAAGTACTTAAAGTGGCACCAGTCATTCAGTGGGTGGAGCAGTTTCCACAAGACTGTTCACTTCATATTCCTGATATTCTGAAAAAGCTCACTCTAAAAATAACTTAATAAACGGATTATGGGGTTGGGTGAAGACGCCTCAAAATTCTGACAGTTTGTTAGCATGGAGTTGTAACGAATAACAAAGTTTAAAAAAGTAAGTGGTATAAAACACAATTTCTAATAAATGTATGTATAAAATGTTTAAATAGAAAAATTGGTTAGCAACTTTGGCTTTGCCCAAGGGAGACTAAAGTTAGGTGGCAATTTTGAAAATGAAGATAAGGTCAAAGACCTAAAAGACTGCATCAATAAGCAATTTCAAAAGGAAGACTGCGGGTAACAGGGACCAAAATAAAGGAATGGCATAAATGAACATATAGACCAATTCTTTATGTCAGGAAACTTGAAGCATTCAACTGAGTATTTTGTCTTTAGGTTGTGATATTTGGTGCTGCAGTATATTTCATAGGTTGGGAAAACATCGTTGATTATCCAATGACATTTTTGCATCTTTTAGATGTCTCTCTATAGGTGAATGAGCTAATTTTCATTACAAAAATAAGACTGAGAAGAAGGACTATACTTGATATCCACTTTTGAATGTCAGACAATGTTCAGAATTGTGGGGAATTATGTGATGATTCAGACAATGGAGTGCTGAGCACGGTCACTGACACAGAATGCATAAAGAATAAATAGACATTTCTCTCGGGAGATAAAATCAGAAAGACTCTATGTGTTGAGAGCCTTGTATGGAAAAGGGGATAAGAATCTAAGAAGACTCAGATCTTTGCCCTGCTTAGCATTTAGTTTGAGTAATTTCAAGTATCAGAAATGGTTCAAAATCACCACTGGAGAGGAATTGTTATGATGAAGAGAAATCCTGCAGAGCAAAGTCAACAGATATTGAAAGAACCAATAACATCTTCATTTCCAGGACAAAAGCAAATGTTTCAACTTGCCAAGAGATTTCTTAATTACAAATTATAAATTAGACTGTAGCATGGAGGAACTTGTATGTCTTTGAATAATTGTCCACACTGGGGTTCTAATGAAAATCAATCTTATTTACTCTATCATGAATTATTGTCAATTACTTGATGATCAAAGTTAAAATAATTTGATTTATAAAGTATGCCAAAATTTTATTTTTTATCTTGGGTCTCAAACGTATGAAATAATTATGAGATAGTATATTATAGATTATCTAGCAACCTGTAATGTATAAAGCCTAAACATTTTTTATTATTATAAAATCTAAGTAGCCTAAGTGTCATGTGGAAACTGTAGTGAGAAATACTATTTCTTTGATAAAGTATTTTTCAGGGGTCACATATGGCCCCCTTTGGACTCTCAGGATATTTCAAAAGAGTTACAAGTGAAAATTGTGTCAGTGGGTGACCATGGCTCAAGACTTGAGAGAGAACCAGTAGGACAGTAGGAATACAGAAAGCAAGGTTGGAAGGTGGCCAACATGGTCAAAAAAAGGTAGAGAAATGATCTGATCTATTGTGAGCAACTTAAACAGCAGCATATAAGGTAAATATACCATCATCATGTCTACTGACCAAGTTATGTATACACTTGACAAAAGGAATAGTTAATTTGCATAGGATGCTCTTCCACAGCACAGCCTCCATTGAGTAGCTAGAGTCATACTAACCAATGAATTGTGAGGAAATCATTGTCCAGTATGTGTCTAAAAGAAGAAGATGAGAAGAGGCATTTGGAAAGCATAGTGGAGGTTATACTCAACCTGAAGTTTAAAGGAAAGAATTCAGAGAGATGAGATCCTTCTGTAGAAAATACTGGATCCAAAAGTCATGGACATGTTAACCTGGCAAAGAAAGAGGGAGTGAAAGATGAGACAAAGGAAATAGAATAAAAAATGACTCTGAGGTCCTAAACTATGTGATGAGTGGGTGTGCACCAGAAGATAAAGCCCAAGGTGGAACTGTCAGAAAATGGTAATACAATTTTAAAAAAAGAGCCTGTATTAGTAGCACATATTTTGCCCTGCAAAAAAATCTTGATGAAATCTTGAAGCCATTAGTAGACCGCTGAAGGGGTTTATATGAAAGAAATATGAGAAGAGGCAGCTATGAATAAGGGAGAATAGCCCCAATAAATGGCCTTTTGTTTCTCTCAGTTGCATCTAGCCATTGTTAATTGGCTAATTAACATTGGTTAATGTTCATTTGTTTCTAGACTCATTTGTTTCCTTTTCTCCATCTTCTGACCTGCAATTTATGGAAATGTTTCCATAGCAAGAGGGTTGTTGTTCTGTATCATGAGAAGAATTGGGCTTGGGAGAAGTCATTTTATCTCTCAAGTCAAGATGATAGACTAGAAGAAACTAGGAGCAATCACTGAGGTAGCAGGGTGGGTTCTTAGAATATCATGTCTTTGAGATTAAAGGCATCTTCAAGGAGAAAACTGCACTCTCCAAGCAAGTGAAAGCAGAGATTAACAGATGGGAATATATTAAGATGAGAAGCTTCTGCACCTCGAAGAAAATAGTGCTCAGGATACAAGAGATACCCACTGATTGTTAGAAACTATTCACCCAATACCCATCAGATAAGGGGCTAAAATCCAAAATATACAGGCTCTGACAGAACTCTACAAGAAAAAAAACATCTAATCCCATCAAAAAATGGGGAGAAGAAATGGACAGACACTTTGACAAAGAAGAAATACAAATGGCCAAAAGGCACATGAAAAAATGCTCCACATCACTAATCATCAAGGAGATGCAAATCAAAACAACTATGAGGTACCACCTCACACCACAGAGATTGGCACACATCACAAAGAATGAGAACAAACAATGTTGGCGGGGATGTGGAGAGAAAGGAAGTCTTATCCACTGCTGGTGGGAATGCAGACTAGTTCAACCTTTCTGGAGAGCGATATGGAGATTCCTCCAAAAACTAGAAATTGAGCTCCCATATGATCCAGCTATACAACTCCTAGGAATATACCCTAGGAACACAAAAATACAATACATAAACCCTTTCCTTACACCTATATGTATTGCAGCACTATTTACCATAGCAAGACTCTGGAAACAACCAAGATCCCCTTCAACAGATGAATGGCTAAAGAAACTGTGGTACATATACATAATGGAATATTATGCAGCCATCTGGAGAGATGAAGTCATAATATTTTCCTATACATGGATGTACATGGAATTTATTATGCTGAGTGAAATAAGTCACAGAGAGAGAGAGAGAGAGAGAGAGAGAGACATAATGGTCTCACTCATCTATGTGTTTTAAGAAAAATGAAAGACATTTCTCAACAATTTTCAGAGACAAAAGAGAGGAGGGCTGGACATTACAGCCCACCTAATGAACCTCACCACAAAGAGTGATGAATTTAGTTATAGAAATAACTACATTACAAACTATCCTAACAATGAGAATATATGAGGGAAATAGAAAGCCTGTCTAGAGTTCAGGTAGGGGTGGGGAGGGGAGGAAGCATATTTGGGTCATTGGTGATGGGAATGTTACACTGGTGGTGGGGGGTATCATCTTATATGACTGAAACCCAACCATAATCATGTTTGTAACCAAGGTGTTTTTATAAAAAACAATAATAAAATTTAAAAAATTTAAATAAATAATTGGAAAAACACTAAAAAATAGAATATCATGTCTGCTGTGGTCTTCTCACTTCCAATCTGGGTGGTGAGTCCAGGCTTCAAGAGAGGGCTTATCCCTAGTTTTTCTAATATTAGCTTGGGGTGGCAGGAATCTTAACATTTTAGAATCCTCTCTTGTATTTCATGTCCTGTTTGTGTTTGGGAACAAGGGGGGAGGACAAGAAAACAGCCATGGTTTAGAAATGGCTTTTGTTTGACTTCCTGTTTCATAGCCTTGGCCTGATTAGCAATTCCAGCTGGTAACAACAGTCCTCTAGCACTGGAAAAGGACCCTGGTATCTGATTCAACAGATGATAAGGAGCAACAAAATCCTGACAGTTATAATGTTCGGTGACAACATTAGCACTAGCTCTATCACGTGAATTGAGGGATTGTTTAAATTCAAGGAACTCAGTTATGCAGAGGTCTTGTCTCAGGAGAGGTCAAGAGCCCTTATGAAATGGGAGAACGTTGTGAAGTACTTATTGGAATTATTAGTGCTGGCTTCAGGGAGGAGGTCACAGTTGATAAAGTCAAGCAAGTTAAGGAGGTAGAAAGAACAGTAGGCAAGGACAACAATTCTGCTATGCGATTCAGAATTGAATTCAGACCTATTGTGAATGGGGGTATATATACATATATAACAATACGTGGATGTGTATCAGATGGCTTCAACTTTCTGAACATCTGCTTTATGTTGTTCTAGCAGAAATTCAGTAAGATAACTGTTAAAATGGCTGGTCTTCTTGGTTGTCTCAGCGGAAGTAGGTTCATGAGGGACAGTGGCCAAGGAAAACAGAACAAAACTAGGGACACCTGATGATAAACCATTCTGTGTTTTGCTCCATAAAAAGTGAAGTGACACCTTTGCACATCAGTTGCCTAGCAATAATGGGACTGCATAACGTCCAGAAAGTTCTGGCTTGCTGGAAGGTTATTGGAGCCTTGTCCTGTGTCTGAGCCCTGGAAATCGCTTTTGAGCTGGGTGATGTCAGCTGAATTCTAGATGCAAATTAAACACTTCCTCACAAGAAGAGATTGACTATTTTTAGTCCTTACAGTATGTGGCTTCTCTCAAGGACAACAGGAATGTTGATCTGTTGTGTTAAATAAATAACGATGAGGCTCGATGGTGGAGGATACCATCCAGCCCACATGGCTCTGCAACCTCCATGCAGCCGGCGAGTTCCAGGCCCAGGTGAAAAGACTCACTCACACGCAGGCTTCAGGAAGAATCATCTTTATTCATGCCCTAGCCACCACAGGTGTGTGGCCTATGTCAACCTTTTAAGCATTCAGCTATATTTTGCTAGCCCTGCATCTTATCTCCTGTTAGCCATCTTCCCTTTGGGCTCCATGCGGCCCAAAGATCCAAAAGCCAGGAAGCCAAGCCGGGCCAAGAGAGAAACGGCAAAAAGGCCAAAGAGCCAAAAGGGCCGAATTCCCTTGGTCCCAGCCTTATCTACCTTTTTCCAAACCCCTCCCAGGAATGGGAGGGGCTTGCAGGTAAAGTTACACCTACTATCCGGTTCCCAAGACCCCTCCCAGATATGGGCGGGTCTTGGGGTACACCACACTTCCCCCTTTTTTAAATATTTTCATGCGCCAACGTAATAAAGTGAAAATTAATATACCAGCCCTTTTCAAAAACATATCATTTGCAAAATATACTTTACACCTGTAACCTAAAATTCTATTAATGCTTTTTTACCAAGCACTATTTCGGAACTTACATGTTTCTATACTTTTAAACTATATTGGGGGAACTTCACTGTTCCTATATTTTTTCTATACACAAGTACTTCAGCATACATGCATAACATACATTTTAAAAACAGGCTAAGTACATTAAAATACACAGTAAAACATTTTGCAATAACAAATATTAACTTTGAAAGACAACAAAACACATTTAAATTATAAAGAAAATGACTAAGACAAAGATGCAGGTGGTTAGAAATAAGATGTTTTAGTTGGGCTAAGCTGTTTTACCTTCCTTTATTTTTATTTTTTAACCACTAACTAGCTAAAACTTATCCCATTACCAACTATGAGTGAAATATATGACTATTTGCTTAGTTTCTACACCTAAAATTACAGTTTAAATGATTAATTTGTTCCACGCTGATCTCACCATGTTGATTTCACCATGTGGCTTTTGTAAATTTTTAGATTTTAGATGCTGGTTTGTTTCACGCTGATCTCACCACGTGGCTTCTGTAAACTTTTAAAGTTCAGATGTTTTGTCCCACGCTGATCTTACCACTCTTACCACGTGGCTTTCTTCCGTAGTTCCAGGCTCCGCTGCCGGTTTGTGATCTGGAGCGAGGATTCCAGGTTTTTCGCTTTTCCGGGCAAAGCTGAGCCCAGCCAAGCCGATTCCAGCCGAGCCGAGCTGCTTGGAGCTTGCCGCTTGGAGCTTTTTGCCGCAGGGGCTTCACCGCTGCCTTTTTTTCCCCTCTGGGAGCACTTTGGATGTTCAGAGTTCCAAGTGATTTAAACTAAAAGTTCAGTTCGAAATTTCCAAAGTCGAAATCCAAATTCAAGCCAAAGGTCATTTTCAGAAAATCAGTCCACTTTAAATACAGTCTTTTTTCTCCTCCGTTTCCAATTTAGACTTTTAATAAGTCTTTGAAGAGGCCCAGGTTTTTGTTTTTTGTAACAAAGTTTCAGTTCTGGGCCTGGGCCTGGGCTGGAGGTGATGCAAGCTTTCACCTTTCTTATTTTAATTGCCCTTCTTCCCCTAGAAGGGGTCACAGCCATGTTTGAACATTGTTGCACGTGGCCCAGGGTTTTGGGCTTAGTGCACCCGAAAAGAGCCAAAATGAAACAGAAGAGCAGAAATCTCACCATTTTCGCTGTTTTGTTGGGTCCAGGATTCAGGTCAAAGTTCGGATTTCTGATAAGGAATGGCCAGAAAATTGGCCTCTACAAGAAATTCCATACTCGCTAGAAGGAGTGGGAGGCTTAAGTTCCTGTCTGTTAAGTAAAAGGACTATGGTAGTTCACGGCCCAGAAAACCAAAAGGCCAAAAAGCCAAAAAGGCCGAATTCCCTTGGTCCCAGCCTTATCTACCTTTTTCCAAACCCCTCCCAGGAATGGGAGGGGCTTGCAGGTAAAGTTACACCTACTATCCGGTTCCCAAGACCCCTCCCAGATATGGGCGGGTCTTTTGAGCTGGGTGATGTCAGCTGAATTCTAGATGCAAATTAAACACTTCCTCACAAGAAGAGATTGACTATTTTTAGTCCTTACAGTATGTGGCTTCTCTCAAGGACAACAGGAATGTTGATCAAGTATGCACAGGTCATGGTGGAACTTAATGGAGAAATAACTGTTTGTTAACAGAGCATTAAATGTTTAATAGCCCATTAGCATAAAATCTCTTTAAAATTTTGGGATATTAGCCTTTCCCCCCCCTCTGGATAAGTCCACATTCTCTCTTGAACATGTATCCCTCTTTTTCCTCATATTTCCCATACATTCATAAAATTTTAAGTACGTTTTTTCATTTCTATGACCAAAGGTCAATACTGCCTTTATGTTTAATTTTTTACAGTCAATTTCTTTGAATACAAGTATTCCGTTTTACAAAAACAAAGTGAAAAAATGGGACATTTTCTAATAGTTGCTCCCCAAAGGAGTGTTGTATTAAAATGCATAAAGCTACATCATCTTTTGGTTCCATCAGAGTCATTAGGTTTTCACCTCATTCTTGAGAAATGTCAAATTTAATCAACTCTCTAATAATCAGTGGAGTAATCAGCTAAATCTCCTTATGGGTCCTTCAAATAAACATGCAGAATAATTCGAGGCCCCGATTTTCTGGGTGATCCCTTTGGAGCTAAAGCTGGAGCAGGCTCTTCCCTGGTAAGTGTGGCCTGGGATCCTTGGAGCACTGAAAAAGGTAACTCCCCCTGCAACCTTCTGTTTTCCGCTGTGTTCAGCACGGTTAGCTGTGGAGTCCAAATTTGCCTCTATCCATCCCAGCCAGGGAAATGAAGCAAGGGTTGATAGGAACAGGAGGCAGAAAGAGAATGTGGTGGGTGGTGTTGCTATCCAGAGCTTTGCAAATCAAGCTGTGAAGAACGGTACAGTAGATAGAAAGAGCCAAAATCTTTCCATGCAACACTCTCCCTTCTTCTTCTTCATGGGCAGTTCAAACAGGACTCTATTTAGTGCCAGGAAAAGATCAGTTCAAGGTTCAGCTCCAACCCAGTAGCACAGTTGCTTCCTTCTGGGCCTTTTCTTCATAGAGTTTCCTTCACAGAGTGGGCTCCCATTGGGATGCAAAGTACCCCCTGAGATTCAGAAAGCTAGTATGAAACTCACAAGAAATTTGTTGGGTTAGAGCACCCCCAGTTCTGTGGGTAGGCTCGAAACTCCTGAGACCATAGTGCTTGACCAGAGAATGGAATGAAATATGTATCAGGACAGAAACTTCTGTCTATTTTCTTTTCTTATAGCACTTGTGTTTCCATTTGACAAATGCCCCCAGAGGCTTTAAACAGAGTATTTCTGAAAGATCAATAATAATTATAATTGTAGAAAAGAAAAAGTTCAAAAATTGGCATTGCCTTTCTAAATTAGCCTAACTAGGGAGAGACATAGATTACAGCCATGTGGATTGTTCATCTGGCATAGTTGAGTCTGGCTAAATGGACTTCTTTGTTTTTGCAAATGAAGAAATACTCTGAGGGTACATTACTCCTGCCAGGTACCAATTCTAGCTGATAGCATAGCTGTTTCTAAAACCAAGAATCCTAACTCCCAGCAGAGAAGTTTTATGATTAGTCTTACTTATTATCAATAACAATCAGACTAATAGAAATTACATTTCTGCAGCCAAACAGCTTGAGGTTATTTTGTGTTGGAAATGAAAAATAATTAATTTGAACCTAAGAAAGAATAGGTTGGTCATATGTTTCAGAAATATTGAAGCTTTAGCGCTCACACTAACATTATCTTGGGTTAACCTACTTTGAATTAATTAGCATACTGGATATAATGATATACACAAGTATTCACAAACAATAGTCATTTGTATTTGTCATATTGACAAAAAGAAGCATTTTTCTGTATTCAAGACCTTTGGTAATGACCTCATGCCTGGTCTTGATATATGATCTTATTTTTTATCAGTTTGTGTTTGTCTTTATAACACTATATAGAAAACCTCCCTCATTGTTATGATGAGTTACAAATCACAGTGTACTTGTGTCAAAGCGTGCAAAATGTAAGATTCCAAACTCTGTGAGTTTAATGGGCTTATTTACAACCCTGGATATAGTCTAGGCCTTTTCACATTTGCTAAATAAAGTGTGTTTTAATTGGCCAGTGCAGATCTGTTATAAAATAAACTTCCAGCATTTAATACCCATTTAAAAAAAGTGAAATAATTTCAACTACTTAATCACAATCCCATTTAGATGACCTCTGTAGGTGTAGAGTTAATGCCTTACTGCAATGAGTAGGTGAAGAAAGGGACAATTCGCATTATTGATGTTCTCTGCAGAATTTCATTAAGGAATGATTTCTTTGTCTTGATTCTCTTTTATTTTTTTCCACATCTTGCACTCTCTGATAGGAGAGAGTGTTGTAAAATTCAACTGAACCTATTCTTGGACTACTTTTGAGCCTTAGTGATGGAGGAAAATGGCAATCACTGCAAAGAAGTTCTCTTCTGTCTTCCCCCCAATGTTACTTTAACCTGTGAAAGGCTGCTATTCATACCAAGAATAATAAGAATTGGGGAGAGACTCTCACAGATTGTGTCCTCCCTTATTCACCACTCCTCCTAATTCATGTAAAATTATAGGGATTATAAATTGGGACTTTATCTAGGAAAAAATGTAATTACCCTAAGGTACTATGTCTTCATTCTTTTCAGTGCCCATCCTTAAAACAGTTCCTTTATGTGTTGCCAGTGTTCTAAAATCTCAGTAAAAGGAGAGCTCATAGAAGCATTCGTTTGCAAGTGCCTAGAAATGTGTCTTCTATAGATGCCTCACCTTGCTCTCTTACATGGTGTGAAATGGGTATGAGGGTGGGGCTTGAGGAGTGAAATGGAATCACTGTCAGCTGGGAAAAAATCAATAGGCATGTCTGGATTTATGTACAAAACTTGCCTCTACAGTGGCTTTACAAGCAAGAGTTAATTGGGGCTGTGAGCTCTAATGTAGTTTCTGTCGTGTGTGTGTGTGTGTGTGTGTGTGTGTGTGTGTGTGTGTGTGCTCGCGCGCGCGCGCGCCGAGGCAAAATGTTTGGATTTGAATATTGACTGGGTTGATTAGCATGAACCCATTCTTCCAGGCTGGGAAAACATTAGGTTTCTTTTCAAAGAAAACAGAAGGGTAAGATCAAGCATATGAATGAACTACATGATTAAGGGCATACATCCCAGTGTGTTTCAAGCTTTTCACTATAATCTTGATACAAGGTAGGTAGGCCATGGAAGTGAAAAAAATCTATTTGAGAGTTGGGTGGATTACTTTAAGCCTGTTGGAAAATTGCTTTTTCAATTACCAGTATGATAAATGAGTGTACCAATGAATTGCTGGCCCTTCTCATTTGATGGAGTTATTCATGCATGCAGACAGACGAGGTGATGGTGCACTGGGCACCAGGCTTGCTTCTGGTAACTATGGACAGGGTTGTGAACAGAAGGACAAACTATGTCTTCCATGGGGTTTGCATTCACTGGAGGAGAAAATCAGTATCAGTCATGCATGCTAATACTTCCTAGGCAAAGTTTAGAATAATAGACTAGTGATGGTCTAGCAAATATTCTCAAATTTGAAGTTTGTATACTTGTCCAGCAGTACACTTGCATTTTATATTCAGATGCTGTTAATTGTTCTACTTGTCATTGGCTCAGTCCCAACCATCTGCCCATGCCAGTATCACTTGTAGAATTCTGCTGATTTCGAGACTTTTGCCATCTCTAACTTCATGTTTCCTATATCAATGCGAGTAGAATTGAGCAAATGGGAATGCTTTCTCTCCTTCTGTTTAGCTTCTGACCATTGTGGCCTCTAGATCTCTCTGTGCCGGCTTAAATAATTTTTTTAAACTTGCATCCTTGGGCATTGGGCATAGAGACAAATATAAAATCTCCACTTGACCTCAAATCTTTCACTCCAGGAATATGCTCAGTCCATTAAATAGACAAATGAAAACAACAGGAATTTATATCTCAGTCTTTTAGAGTTGAAGAGGAATGATCATATAAATTGAGTTGTTTTTATTGAAGGGAAAAGCTGAGCTTGCTGAAAAGGGTCTGGGAGCTGGGCTACGAGCTATGCTGAGTTCATATACATGCATGTAGTGTCTAGGTGTGGTATAGGTAATTTATTCAGAACCAGGAGCTGTACCCACATAGGTGTTACTTCCTTCTTTGGAACCATATCAAAGTTTCACATAGATGAAAGCAGTTGCCTTAGTACCAGATGTTTTCATTTTTATTTACACTGTTATTCTAGTCCCAGACTCTGTTCACATCTCCAGACTATCAGAGCCTTACCAGTAAGTGAGGTCTTCGTGCAAGGAGATTCTAGGGTTGGGGAGATAACTCAAAGGGTTAAAGTACATATTTTTCCTTGCACCCAATTAGATTCCCAGTACCATATGGTTCCTTGAACACTGATGATTATGTCCTTGGAGGTCCTAGCATTTAAGCATCCTGACTTGCCTCATATTACTGATGTGAATCTGACCCTGAGCAATAGCTTTAGAGCTTCCACACACTCTACTCCCTCCAAAAAAAAGTATTAAAGAAAAGGTCCCTCTGAAACTCTTACTGAAAGCATTGACATTTGTTATCATTCCTTTAAAGAAAATGGAAAAGATCCTTGCAAAATATGTTCTTTTCCCAGACTTAGATCCTTTATAGACTGAAAGGCAAATAGGGAAGGTAGATCTGGGTTTTCTCTTATTGAAGTTTTTGATTCATCTCTACACTTTACCAGAGTAGGAAGTGTATCAGCTCATGTCCCTACAGTCCACTTAATGTAGCACAACATAAGAAGCCTGTAGCTATGTTACACGTCCCTGGCTATGATCTTGTAACAACAGAAAAGGATTCTATCTGTAGTGCAGAATTATGAATAATAGGCCAGGGCTGAGTATTGAAAGTCTGCAGTTTTTAAAATATTTACCTCTAATCTGGGTGCATTGCAGAGAGAAGTTTTGTATTCTGGAGTTTGAAGTCTATCTTATTTTGGAACATGGTGAAGTAAAGTTTCAGACACTGTGTAATAGAGAATAAAATGGTGTATGGTACTGAAATCAGGGAATTACAGGGCCCAGGAAACCTTTTGAATAGACAGTGGATATTTACCTTTTCTAGAAGGCTTTTCAAGTTGAGTGATCATTATATGGTAGTTAAGAAAGAATATTCTTTGAATCCCTACACATATTTTTCTTTCCTCAAAACAAATATTTTCTATACTGAAGTCACATTCTGGAGGATATTGGACCAAAGATGATAGCTTGTTAAATCAAAATACAAAATATGGAGAGAGTATGTTTGGAGTTTTTTTTAACTCTTATCTGTCCACTACTATCAAACAGAGCTCATGTGGATACCACTCATCTCTTTTTTGTCAGTCTTGCTTGTCCACATCAATTGGTAGTGGTGACTTCCCAAAGATTCTGGAAGATTATTGGGTTCACCTAAGTCCAGGTCTACCTGCCCCCTCTTCCAGACACTAATAGCTCTCCCCAGAACCAGTTTACTATTTGTTAGTAGATCTGCATGAATCTTTTCATTGTCCCATTGTCTGTTTCATTGCCATCCTTAGACTGTTGATAAATTTTTCAAAACACAAAGCTGCACCATCAAAACTCATCTCAGTGTGATCCTATTTCTTCAACCCAAGCTCCAGGCCTCTTCTTGTCTCACCCTTAGAATAAATTAAAAAACATAAATAGTTCTGAGCCAAAGCACTTATGAGTGTTTAGAAGCCAACAAGCTTCTCTGTTTTCTTCCTTACTAGTGCACCTACATTTCCTACCATCAATTGGAAGGGCTTTACTCTGTCCTCACTATACACCTTGATAGCTCTTCCTACCAAGTTTCATCTTCAGAAAATCATTTTTCCTATTGTTTCTGGGGGAGCATATCCAACATTGTTGGCTAATACTCTTTTTGTTGTTGTTGTTGTTGTTGTTGTTGTTGGGCCACACCTGGTGGTAGTCAGGGTTATTCTTGTCTATGCGTTCAGGAATCACTCACTACTGGCAGCTCAGGGACCATCTGGGATGCCAGGAATTGGACCCAGATTGGCCATGTGCAAGGCAAACACCCTACCTGCTGTTCTATTGCTCTGGCCTTTATGCTGAGATACATAATGGACAATAGTTTAGAAGCTTCTTCAAAAATATGAAATGAAATGATTGTTTGATCCAGGAATTCTATTTTAAGATGTCTCTCTGAAGTAAATGAAACATTGTAACCTTAAAGAGAGATCATCACTCTCAGTGTTCAGTGTAGTATTATTCACAATTGACAAGGCAGTAAAAAACCTCAGTGTCTGCCTAGTGGACAGGTGGGTGTGCAGTGTATACAATGCATAACTTTTCAACTTTATGGTGGAAACAAAGGAATTCATGTCATCATTAATTTGGATAGTATTGTAATAACTGAAATAAGCCAATGTGTCAACAACATATAAAAATGGTAGCTCTCCCTTTTATGTGAAATGTTTCATGGGTACACGTGTGTTTGTGTGTCTGTGTGGTGATTTGGTTGTGAGTAGAGAAATAGGAGGTTACTGAAAGGAGACACACTTTCTTTTCCTTTTCTTTATTTTTTTGGTTTTTGGATCACACCTGGTGGCACTCAGGGGTTGCTCATGGCTCTGCACTCAGAAATTACTCCTGGCAGGCAAGGAGGACCATTTGGATTCCAAAATTTGAACCACTGTTTTCTTGGATTGGCTGAGTGTAAGGCAAATGCCCTACCTCTGTGCTATCTCTCTGGCCTCAGGGAACACACTTTCTATTAGAGGAGAAATAAATTCTGGCAATCTTAGCTTAAGAAATGGCAACTACCAATGTAATACTGCAAAATAAATTTGCTAAGAGAAAAGATCTTGAATTTTTTTCCTTACTTCCAAAAAAAGAGGTGAATAGAGGAATGAATGGAGAGGTATGCTAATTTACAGGGAATATTTTTCAGATTGTCTATGCATATCAAGTCAACATGGTAGTACTTTAGGTACCTTGTCATTTGACCAAATAATGTTTAACCAATCGTCATCATCATTATTATTATAAATTATGTATTAAAGTACAATTGGTTTATAACCTTACCTAGAATTTAGGCATAAGCATGTTAATTTGACATCTGTATGTACTACATTATGATCACTAGCACATAATAAGCATTTTATCCACCAGCATGCAATTAACTTTCCTTTGTCCATTTTATCCAACCTGCCTTCTTTCCCTATGATAAACACTGTTCTGTTGTCAGACTCCAAGCATTTGTTTGTGCTGCATTTTGTTTGTTCACTTGTTTTGTTTCTTTACACTCTATGTAGGTATGAAGTCAAGTGGTCTTTGATTTTCTAACCAAAATTTGACTTGTTTTGCTAAACATAACCTCCAAGTTCACCCACATTGCATATGGTAAGCTTTCATTTATTTGTGATTATATTGTAGTCCATTGTGCATGTATTCCTTATCTTCCTCAACCTTCGATATATCTTGAACTTGTTTCCACATACTGGTTATGACAAACAAGTTAACAAGTTTCAGATATCTTTTTAACGAGTGTTCCTGTATGCTTCTAGACAAGCAAGATGAAAAGTTCACCAAGATTGGAAAGACAGTGCTCCTGGTTTGTTCCTTATTTCATTTTTAGGAAAGCACTGGTACTTTATCCTATAACCTCATCGCTCAGAAGAAATGCTGCAGAAGTTTTGGGTCCGGGAAAACTGTCCACTTGAGTTTTGAAGTTGGAACTGATAAGTTAAAGCTGGTGCAACTATTAGAGAAACAGATTATTTTGCTTCTTCTACAAATGTAGTCTCTAGATGATGCCACTTTGACAGTAATAATGTATTTCTTTATGTGTCATTTCAGTTGCTAAGGGGATTAAATGTTCAATTTAAAGTGGCAAGAGAAGAAATTGGTGGTGAGAACACAACTTTAAGTCACTCACTGGCCATCTTACTGATGAGTAGCCAATACAAAGATGTTCTTTGGAACATGGCTGTTCACTAAGGCTATGGGACCATAAAAAAAAAAAAAACACCACCACCACCAACAAAACAACCCAGATCTAGGCGAATACAGTATAGTGAGTGAGGCCAATCTATTTTCCTGCAGTAGAACAAATGAGCCCCTAAGCACTGAAACTTGCTCATCAAAAAGAAGCTGATTCAGAAAGAAGAAGAGGCAAGAGAAAATAAAAGGATGCTGTTTTTGGTGTTAGCTTTGTTTTATTTTGTCAGTGCAATTGTAATCTCAGACCTCCTGGTTCTGCATGTCCTTTGTGGCAAAGGGTTATTGGTCCAGGTACCACATTCTTAAAGCTGAATAGGCTTCTAAGTGACATTAGTTCTTTCAGTCTCCATCATCAATGGTGATTAATATCATCTTCCATAGTTCAAACAAGCCCTGGACATTTCCTTTTGATGACTCATCAATATCATCCTAATTGTTATTGGAGTTCTATGATTTAATAATTAGCTCCCTCTTTGTTCTTCCTCTATGGATTTTATATCAAAATTTGCTTATTTGGGAAAGGAAAAAGCCTATTATGTGTAAGAATAGAGCCATTTGGCACTAAGACCTGAGGTATTACTCCCTCATTGGTTCAGTTAGTAAGAACAAACCCCAGAATGTGTTTGGATTCTTTTTTTCCTTTATTGGCTCAAACCCAGCTGTGCTCAGGGCTTACTCCTGACTATATGCTCAGGGATCACACCTAGTGATACTAGGGTCTTCAGGATTGAATCAGATATGCCACATACAGGGCAAACACCTCATTCTTTGTACTATATCTCTGACCTCTGGCTTTATAAAAATAAGAATATTTATAAACAATCAGTCAAGGGAGAAGAAAAATTAACCATCCTCTCCTCAAAAATGACTAGTGGTTTTTTTTTTTGTTTGTTTGTTTGTTTTCTGTCTATGCCTCTAGCACTCTGGTATCTATCTCCATGCATATACATACATCTTACCCATTGTTATTTGCTCATTCCTTTGAATTCTATCAGTTTTGTTGCTGTTGTTGTTTCTTTTTAAGATGATGTTTCACACAGCACAAAAAAAATGCAATTTGGAAAAGCAGTATCTCTGGCATCATTCTGCAGAAGTCAGAAGAGGCATTTTCTGCCTAAAGGAAAGCCAACAAATCATTCCAGCCTTCTGCCAATCTCCAGTGGCACCATTTAGGAAGAAGTGGAGGCAAGAAGGAAAAATAATGCAACCCCAGGAGGGAAGAAAACAAGAGAGTTGCCAAATGCTGTTGTCTGACAAGGCATCTTGGGAGAGGCAAGGCTGAAAACCATACAAGTGACTAGGAGCTATTGAGGCAGTTGGTGGGAAGAAGTGATGGAAAATAACAGTGATGGAAGGGTGGGAAGAAGTGATGGAAAATAACAGGCAGATCTAAAGGAATCTGTTTATGGGATCAAGAAAATGTGGAGAATAAAAGGGTTTTTCAAATAGTGGTTTGGGGAATTTCCCAAATTCTGCAGCTTAGGGCAAGCAAAGAGTGCCAGGCCCACCCCTTGGAACAGGAAGTGTGGATTTTTCCCTGCACAATTCAGGTTGATCAGTTTTTTTTTTTTTTTTCTCTTCATTCCTTCATCTGCTACAGTACTTGTCTTAACCTTGAAAAAAAATAGTTTTGAACTAGCCTGCAGCCACTTCAGTCAAAAGACTGCTGGCAAGAGGGCTACTTCTTGGTGTCAGAGCAGAGTGAGCTCACAATTCTCTGGGTGCCTGTGGTATATGTCTGATTTTCCTATCAGCTTAAGGAGTACACAGAATCCAAACTGGCCTATGTTACTTTTCCTCCAGTGTCAAGCTAGAGTGTTTTCCTCTTGGGATATAGCTCAGAGGAGAGAGAGGTCAGGGTGTCACATAAAACTTATAAACAGAGGGGAAACATGAGATTTGGACCCACTTTTGGCTTTGGTAGCTAAACCCCAGTCAGCTTCAAATTCTCCTTTGTCTAACTGGCAGATCAAAAGGGAAAAAAAGAGATGGTGACTTGCCAGCAGTTCTTTGACACCCCAACCCCAAATATCCCTGTTATACAGGATTTGTTTGGAAAAGAATGTGGCCTAGTGGGTCAGAATCTTCACCTACAGAAACGCTCAGAAGAAACCTCCTGGGATTCTTTCCTGAATCCATTTTCCTTCCCTGTACATGCCCTTGACATCGTCACTTGTTTCCTTTGTTCAGATAAGGGGAACAGACGCTATAGATGACTTCTAAGGTTCCTTCCAGTTCTAACACTTTACACTCCTGTGATTTATTTATAATTGGCCTTACACAGTAAGAATGATGACTTGGTAGACACTGAGGAAAGGACGGAGCAGAGCTAAAATTCATCAAGGCCCCAACCATGCTGTGCTGTGGTTGGTTCTCTGCATCTGTACAATATCCTTTAACCCCTAACTATGGGGGTTAAAAGCCCCACTCCCAATTTTAGATGAGAAAACGGATTAACGATAAATAGCCATCCCATGTCTTCCAGCCATAGTGTCAGAAAGGAAAGAAGGTGAGAACACATTTTTTTTTGACTCTCAACCCCTTTGTCCATTTCACAGGGCCAACCATGTGCTCTGTGTCTTCTCATCTCTTGTTTCCGTATGAGGAAAAAGAATAGAGAGCAAAATGGTGTGACAGTGCTATCTCATCTACGTAGAAATGAAAGACCATGAAAGATTTTTGTGTTTTTTATTTTCATTCTTATGAGTTAAGAATAGAACAATAATAAAGCTGCTCAATCACAAGAACCTCCTGATCCCAGTTTTTGCAGCTATTTCAGTGGCTGCCTAGATTCCATATCACCTGTCAGATGTTTCCCGGTGTGCATACCACTTGGGTTCTGCCATTTATCAAATTGATATTTCATAAGCATTGTAAGAGGGACTGGCTGCCATTGCATTTTAACAGGCTCCACCTTGTTCTCTCTCCTCTCACAGTTGCAGGACATATATATGGCAGAAGACAGTACTGAAGAGAACAAAGACTACTTTTTCTCATTTCTTTTTTTGGGAACAGGTCAAAATCTAAATATTGATCTGAAGAAATGAAAGATATTAATATAATAGCAGTGGAGATATTTCACGTAGTTGTTTCTAGACTAAGCTCTTTGGGGTATTAACCCCATGTTGGAGGAATACCTCCTACATATATAAATATCTTCTCCCATTCAGCAGGAGGTCTTTTAGTTCTCAGACAATTTTCTCTCACAGTGCAAAAGCTTTTCAATTTGATGGAATCCCACTAGTTTGTTTTTATTTTTTGCTGTCAGAGTTCCCAAACATATCTTGAAGGCCTATATCAAGAAGAAGAGCACCTATGTTTACTTTTATGTATCTTATGATTTGATTTCAGGTATCACAGCCAAGTGTTTAATTCATTTATTGTTAATTTTTGTCTATGGTGTCAGATAAGCTGTTAAGTTTTCAGATCGTTAAGCTGCATTGCTAATTGAATAAAATAAGACATTCAATCTTCCTGCTCTCTCCCTAGACCCCTGTCTACAGACACATTTTGTTTATTTTCTCTACACAAGGCATTTATGGCTGATCATCCTTAAAAATAAATCACCTTTGAGTCATTGATCAGACATGTAAGCATACTATTATTTCTAAATTTCATAAATTTTATAAGAAATCAATATATATGTTATATTTGCCATCTATAAAAGTAGAGTATGCAACTATAAATATTTTGAAAGCAAAGTCCTCAGTTAAAGTCAGATTCTAATAGAAGAAAAATGTATTTGGAGAGTGATCAGAATAGTAGGTCACTTGCCTTGCATTGTGGCCACTCAGGTTTTGATATCCAGCATCCCAAATGGACCTCTGAGCCCCTCCAGGAGTGAATGCAGAGCCAAGAATATACTGTAAATATCACTGAGTGTGTTTCTCCCCCCCAAAAAAATAAAACAAATAAAAATGCATTAGTTCAGAGGGAAATCAGACTCTGTCATGTCTTGTGAAAATTTTGCCATGTTAATGAGTAGCAGTGTTCTTGAACAGTACAAGCATGAACATCTGTGCCCACCCCTTTGGTAAATCTCCTTGGCCTCGTTGACCTCGGCCTGCCAGATGATCTGTTCCCAAACTCCTGTCATCTGGGCTACTTCTTTTCTCTGTGGAGAGCAAGCAGAATAAAGCTGTCTGGTGGTAGCAAGATGGCTTCTCACAGCTGCCAGAGTGTTTCTGCCATTATGAGCCCCCCAGGGGACTCAGATGCTAAGAGGTCTGCCCTTCTCCTTGTTGATGAAGTGAACCTGCTGTATAAAGATTCTTTCTTGCAGATGGCATCTGTCTAGTTGATTGTTGTGCTAACCTTCCTCCTAGTGTTTGCCTTTAACCAGATATGCTGCCGCTCCCAGACAGCTGAGAACATGGACTCAAGGGAGTTCTAGAGAGGATAACCAGTTAAAATGGTGAGTGGTCACCAAATTATCTTCTTCCCCTACTGTGGAATGTTTTGAGACCCTGGGAGCTCTTGGCTAAACTAGTGTTTCTCAACCATTTTTTGATGCTACCCTCTTCCAGCATCAATTCCTTCTTGTGGTCGCCCTCTCCTACCTGCATCTAATTGTCCTGTTTCCTATTTGTCTTCTGTCATGACCTCCATTTATTTGTAGCCCATTGGATTGAGAAACACTGATATAAACAAAGGTGGTTTGAATGTGGACATGGCAAATAGAAGGATCTATTGGTTTTATGATCTGGGCTGTGAATTTCAACTTTTTTTTACATCCAAGCATTGGTTCCTAGACAGACCCCAGTCTGTGGATCAGAAGTTAATAACCACAGGTAGACCAGTTGTTTTCAACTCGGTTTCACTTGTAAACCCAAGGTTGCTGAGGCAGCACCCTATATATCTAGGGAAATAGCTGCCATCCTACTCTTCAGGGTACTCATTAGTCTAAATTATTCCTAAGTCCTTGATGCCACAAATAGTCCATGTCTGAACATTGCCCAAGATAAACGGTGCTGTGTGAAAGATGCACTTTCAGAGACACCACTAACTGAGTTGGTGGGAACCACATAAATAAGGTTAGTATGCCTAGACTCCTCGTCCTGCTTTAGACTTCTTTGTCCTGAGTTTCTAAACTTTTCTTTACTTAGCAGAGGAGAGTTAGGCATGGTCCATTTTCCGTTCTATTCCCATTCACATCCAGTGGTAGAGTAACTGCCCCTCAAAACTAATTACAACTGTTGGGATGACTGGCCATGGCATGAAAACTCAAGGTTTCTTTTCAAAACCATGAAAAATTTGTCTAATGCAACATATTGTAAATGAGAAGGTTTGGCTTTGGGATCATCGGGGAGTTTAGATTCCAGCTTTATCATGTAGTGTTTTATGCTACAGCATAAATTCTGTGACTTGCCTTTGTTTCACATTTCTTATTCATCTAAGGGAGATGAAAATGCCTAATTGTCAGCATGGTTGCTAATAATAAACCAAAGCCAACCACCCCAGGAATTGATACATGGTAAACATTCAACCAGTGTTAGCTAAATAATTATTAGCAACTGTAGCAGTTTATAAAACCCAGCCTTGTGGCATATGCTTAACATGTGTTCATTATAATTACTGGTGTTTTATGTGTCTTACTGATGCTCGATGCTGTACTTATAATAAAATAATGGTCTAGCTCAGGGAACAGTTGATAAGATGGTAAGAGAGAACAGAAGGGCTTGTGGGAAAATTGAGGTGGGTGGACAGGAACAAGCACTAGATAGGGCTTAGCGACCATTGCCCACTGATTGGATGTTTAAAGGCTTTGAAACAAACACACTTGAGAGAGAGCATGTCAAAGGCTGACATAAAGGGAGAGAAAGGACAAAGAGTATATTGTTATGCTGGTAATAAAACTGCCTATAGTTAGAGCATTTTCAGCTGAAAGCTAGCAAATGTTTGATCTCCAAATCAAAATAGCACTTGACTTTTCTTATAAAATGAAGTCTAGGGATGTGTGTCTAACCTAGAAGGGAAAAGAATCTAAGGAAGTCGAGGTAGAAACATCTGTCATTGATAGAAATAATTGAAGGAACTTTCAGATATTCAGCACAGTATATTTAACTTTTCTCAGTCTATTTCTCATTGTGTCCCCAGGATTTACAATTGGAAGTTTGTGTCCTTTGCCTTTGACCCAGTTCTCTTCCCTTTACTCCCTTCACTTGTAATCATCAATCTAGTCCTTACTTCTAAAATTTCCTACCTAGTAGTGAAATTATGTATTATTTGTTTCTGTAGGATCTCTTTTGCCTAGAAAAATACCAAGATTCACCTGTGTAGTTGCACATGGCAAAATTTCTCATCTTTATGGCTGAATAATATTACTTTTTATATGTTGCTTTTTTTTATTCATCCCTCCCATGATGGGTACTTAGCTTGTTTCTCCTGTTTTCTCTTCTGACAGATCCTTAGGTATTTAAGGCATTCTGATGATATCTTCTTCACAAGTATATTCATATTATTAAATCTGTAGGAATTTGAGGTGATAAAAACAGATCTTCTAAATTATAGAAGGATCTTTTCAACCTCCCATTGGTAGATCCAATGAGGAAATCCATGTTTAACCCATTTAACTTACCCCAGAAGCTCAGTTAGAACATGGCAGCTTTGTGAACCTGTGTCCAAAGCCTCTTCCCGTCCATTCTTGGCCTTGTTCCAGTACACTGTGTTGGTATCCATTGTATTCACATCTTAAATTCAGTGCAAAATGCATTAAATGAGCCTCCTAACCCCATCTTCTCAAGCACTATGTTAGGCACTAGAATATACTTGAGGTACAGCAGAAATATTTAGATTCTATGTTCTAAGAGCAAGAAGAAGCAGAACAACTGGTGCCCTCTGTAGAACTGAGCAGCTCATCTCTGTGACTTCAGCTCCAATGCTGGTACATTCCCTGAGGTTCATAGGATTCACTTGGTTGAGGGTCGATAAGAAAAATATTTTTTTCTTTTTATAAAGTCTACATTTTGAATTACCTTCACCTTTGTCCCTGCAAAACCTGATCTTGTAGTTTATTTTCCTGTGCCATTGTCCCTGTGTATAGTTTCCCATGTTTCTTTCCTCTATCTATTTATCTATCTATCTATCTATCTATCTATCTATCTATCTATCTATCTATCTATCTATCTATCTATCTATCTATCATCTATCTATCTATCATCTATCTATCTATCTATCTATCTATCTATCTATCATCTATCTATCATCTATCTATCTATCATCTATCTATCTATCTATCTATCTATCTATCTATCTATCTATCTATCTATCTATCTATCTATCTATCTATCTATCCATCTATCCATCCATCCATCCATCCATCCATCCATCTATCTATCTATCTATCTATCTATCTATCTATCTATCTATCTATCTATCTATCTATCTATCTATCTACCTATCTATCTATCTATCTATCTGATGAATGGGCCATCCATAGCTTTTATCTTTTCTTTTATATTTGTTATCACTTTACTTCAGATAGTTTTTACATAAGAAATATAAATATCATTACACACATCTCATTGTTTTAGATATAAATCATCTCCTTTACTGATCTCTAGGCCCTTGGAACACAAATGAAGTCTTATTGATTTATATATACTCGTCAGCTTAAGAGAGTCATTGCACAGTCAGTTCTCCATAACTAGTTACACAAATGGATCTTGAGGCAGCATAGTTTATTTAATTCAGTAATCATGGTTGAATATTTATGGAAAGCCCAAGGAGTAAGTATTAGCTATATATTGATCATAGATTCATCCTTGAGCACTTGGTTAAGATTTCTTCTTTTGACTTTAGCCATGGGCTAACTCTGGGAAATTGTGGGAGACTTGGTTTCTCCATTCAGTACATCTGCAAGTGTCCTATCTCTTTAAGATTGGACCTTAGAGAGCATATTGGGCACTAAAATACTTCTTTCTTTCTCAAATCTGCAGGAAAGTAATAATGAACCTTGTTTCTTTTTGAATCTCCAAACACATTAACTCCAGTTTAAGTTTCTGTATAATTGTGTTGGTTAAGAAGCTGTATTTTTTCTGTGTATATTTGTAGATCTAGTTAATGCCAAGATTTTAGGTTTGAATGGGAAGTCACTTAACCAACTCCTTTCTGCAAACAATTATATTTTCTCAGTGTTAGTCTTGTATGTTAGTCTTGTAAATTTACAGTCATTTTGTGCTCCTATTGAAACCACTTCCTAGGCAGCTCCCACTAATTGTTTTACTCTCTCATACCTAATGGCATTTACATAAGACCTCATTAATTAATCTCTATCCTGTTTGGTATTTACAACATTGATTTTCAGTTACATAGAGAAAAAATGGAAACTATCTTCAAAGATGACCCAGGACCCATCTTTATAGCATGATAGAACTGTGTTCTAACTGGCCTTTTTTCCTTTTCTTATTTCAGCTCTATCTGAAATTCTCTGAACTCAAAACTATAACTGTAGAACTTTGAGTTAAAATCCTATTCCAGATTATATCTATACTTATTGTAAAAATTGACATTGATAACATTATTTATATGCTCTGAAAGCATATGTTTGATCTCACTTGCTGGACACAAAAGCACATCAAGAGAATATGCTAGATGAGGAGATCAAAGTCCAGAAAACTGAAATGGCCTGAACTACTTAGTGGGCTTTGAAGTGAGGATATGAACTCATATCTATATATTTTATGAGGGTGCTCAAAAGAAGTGCTCAGAAACCTGTAGGTTAATATTCTGTTGTTCAGGCATGATGGTTCAGAAAGCCACCCATTCATCTCTACCTGGAGAACCAAGTGGTACTCCAGACTCTGAATATGTCAGACATTGTACCATGATCCCCAAGTTCCTTCCCTGGCTTTTGAGACCAATAATTTTATATCATAAAAATCATGTTGACTTTTTTCTCTCTCAACTTAAACTATATGTAGTAATTCTGTCCTGCCTCTGAATATTCACCAACTACCAAGATCTACCCATAAAGAGAGCCCTATCCCCAGAAGAGCCTGAATATATATTCCTGATCAGCATGAGAGAGAAGCAGCATCACAAATCAAAAACAGCAGGGCCAATTAGTCAATAAATGGTGCTAGGAAAATAGACTAGGTTTATGAGGAAAAGGAAATCAATTTAGATCTTCCTATGAAATGAAACATCAAAATAATATCTAGATATATTAAGGACTCTTATTAAAAAGAAATAAATTGGAAGAGAGTATAAATGAATAATCACCTAATCCTTGACAAGGCAAAATGTCTCTGCTTAAAACTAATGAGAGATATTTCAAAGGAAGCAATCAATATACTTGACTAGATAAAATTTTATACTACATCATGTCAAAACCATAAATGAGGAAGGGAAAATACATTTGTAACATGTATGGAAGAAAAGGCTAGGTACACTAGAAAAAGTCCTAAGAACAGAAATAAGAGAAAATAAAAAAGAACAGATATTGATATCTTTTAGTATACTACTAATTAAAATATAAAATGCTGTAAATATTTGGTAAGCTATGCTTATAAATTTCTAGTACTGAATCCAAGCTCCAGACTTGGTTCTTAAACCCAATATTCAGACAAGAAGTGGGGTAAGAAAAATAGATTTATTTAGATTCTGTAAACTTGAGAAGATGATGGACATATCCCCCACAACCAACAGGTTAGGGTTGGTGCTTATAGAGGGCTGGTTGGGAAAATAAATCAGCAAGAAATTGTGGGAAGTGCATCAACAGGAGGAAGAAATCTGATCAGTCTCTGGAATCTTCTTAGAAGGCCTGTTGCTGGCCTTCCCTGGGGCAAGAGAAGTGCCTAGGCTAATGGCAAGCACCAGGAAGGATCTCAAGGAGTTGTTGCTTATCCTTTCTCCTTCCTCCATAACTGGACTTGGTTCATCATCAAGCACCAGAACAGCTTTTAAGATTCTGAGGCAAGGCAAGAGCCAGGAAAAATATGAAGATAATAAATATTATTTGTGCAGATCTAATACTTCCTTTTGGTTTCTGTGAGATCAATGCTTATTCCCAGATATACATGTAAATGGATACACTCCTTTGAGAACATATGGTGAAGAGTAAAGAATAGTAAAAACATGCATGCCTTTTAATCTTAAGAAATGCTACTCTTAGGAATTTATCCACAAAGTAATGTGTATTGAGATAGACACATAAAATCTTCATCTCAACTTTATTTAGTTATTTATTTTTGTTTTTATTTTGGGGGTCCACACCCATTTGATGCTCAGGGGTTACTCCTGACTTTGTGCTCAGAAATCGCTCCTGGCTTGGGGGGACCATATGGGATGCTGGGGATCGAACCACAGTACGTCCGAGGCCAGGGCTTGCAAGGCAGACACCTTACCTCTAACGCCACCTCTCCACCCCCCAAACTTTATTTTTAAAAGGAATATAAATTTTGACTAAAAGATCCCCAGTGACTTAAATAGAAATTCATAGTCTCTGTTCAAGTCTTTGCTTTATTTTCATCATGAATCTTAGGGCCTTGTGCAAGATAACAATTTCAAATAACCAGTTCTGAGATTGGAGAGACAGAGGGCCAGACATTTGTCTTGTATGCAAATGAACCATGAGCAACACCAGGAAAAGCCCACTCTAAGAGATTAATCTGTTTCAAATTTATACAATGTATTTTACAATATTGCTATTTTTTGTGTGTGGTGCCAGGGATCAAACCCAGGACCTCACTTACTCAAGGCAAATTAATCAGTCTTTTGTAGATTAAAAAAAAAAAACCTTATCACTTTGGCTAATTATAAGTGTTCAGACATACAATATTCTAACACCTCCATTCTCAGAGTTTCCTACACCCCTTTGTGCCCCCTAATTATTTTAACCCCTAATAAAAGTTAAATAAATATGTCTTTATATTATTACAATGTTCTTATTTGATAATATGTATTGACTATCCTCTCACAGTGTTATTATCTTTTATGTTGTGTTGGCTCATTTTAAAATATTTCTATTTAATTAGAAAACTTTTATTTTCAAAGTTATTTATAGATGACTTTTAAAAATGCAATATTATTTGTGGTGGAAATATTGCACGAGTGAAGGGGGTCTTTATTTTTTATAACTGAAACCTAACTACAAACGTGTTTGTAATCATGATGCTTAAATAAAGATATTAATCTTAAATAATAAAAAATAAAAATGCAATATTTTTTGTTTTGTTTTTGGGTCATATCCGGCAGTGCTCAGGGGTCACAGATAGCTCTACACTCAGAAATCGCTGCTGGCAGGCACGGGGGAACCATATGGGATGTCGGGATTCGAACCACCGTCCTTCTGCATGAAAGGCAAACCCTTACCTCCATGCTATCTCTCCTGCCCCAAAAATGCAATATTTCAATGCAAATCAATATCACCATTGTCTCTACTTCCCTCTACCAGTGTTTTTATACTCCATCTGCCACCCTACAACACATATCTTGAGAGGAACATTAGAACAATTGAGAAGAGGAATAAAGACATTTCAAAGGGCACAGTACCTCATTGAAAAACATAATCAAAAAGGTTTAGTGATTACATCTTAGATCTCATCTTTTTATTGTTGCTTAGCATGAGGTTTGGATATATGGATATACCGCTCCCTCCACATCACCAGTACAACTGAAGCCTCTGCCCCCACTACTTTCCTTTCTAATCTTCCTCTCTGTACTTCTCCCCCTAAATTCTGGGGTCAAGGGTGATCTAGGTATTACCTGTTTACTATATTACTATTCCTAATATAATTATTCCATATACCACAGATAAGTTAGATCACTCTGTTTGTATTTTGCATATGTGAGATTAAAAATGTCAATCATGTTACAGCAATATTGCAAAGTTTCATCATTCTTTGCAACTAAGTAGTATTCTATTATATATTTATACATACAACTATAAATAACTACATAACCCATCCATCTGACATTGTTGATCCAATATGTTAGCTATTGTACTAAATGTAGCATTGAATAATGGCATGCATTTCTGTTTTTGAATGTAAGTTTTGGGGGCCAGGTAAAGAGTGCAGCAGTAGGACATTTGCCTTGCACATGGCTGATCCAGAACGGACCTCGGTTTCATCCCCGGCATCCCATATGGTTCCCCAAGTCAGGAGCAATTTATGAGTGCAAAGCCACAAGTAATCCCTGAGCATCACCGGAAGAAGCCCCAAAACACACACACACACACACACAAGATTGTATGTTTTTATATCCTTTGGATAGATGCCCCAAAATGGAATTGCTGAGTCATATGGAAGCTCAATTCTCAGTTTACTTTTCATATAGTTTACCACAGTAGTTGAACCAGACAACATTCCCACCAGCATCTCCACCAGCAGTGAAAAAGAGTTCATTTTTACAACATACCCATGAACACATATTTTTTTTACTTTTTTAGTATGTGCCATTCTCACCAATGTGTGATGGTATCTTATTTTTATCTTAATTTGCGTTTCCCTAATGATAAGTGAGGCTAACCATTTTTTCCTCTGCTTACGGTAGTCTACATATTTTTCTCTGAATAGTGTCTATTCATTTCTTTTCCTCATTTTTGATAGGGTTTTTGAACTTTTATTATTATTAATCTTTGTGTGTACTTTATAAATCTTGGATATTAACTCTTTATCTGACACGTTTAATATGAACTTTTCTCCCACTCAGTTACTATATTTTTACCATTTGATTTTTAGCCTGATTTTCATTTGCCATGCAGAGCCCTCTAATTTTTTATAGTCCCATTTGTTTATTGTTTATACTGTTGCCTTAAAGCAAAATAATCTTGCATTGTCATTGTTATTAATTAGAAAAACTATTGTCAAAATTGTTTTGAAAGAGAGGGGAATTTTTAAAGAGAGGGGAAACTTCATTGGCAACATCACCAATGTTGGAATTCTGTGAACTGGTAATCATCATTAACAATATTGTGAATCACAATATTCCTATCAAAAGTTTAAAAAATGCAAGGCTAGTACAGAGAAAAAGAGAGAGGGAGGAACTTTAGGTCAGTACCATGGACAGCTCTCAGTGCCACAGAGGGATTTCAGTCAAGTGTCCCAGAGCATTCCTTAGAGGAAGTCTGTGGCCTGAAGGAATGGCACCAGTTCATGTTCTGAATTCTTTGTTTCTGCTGGGTCACTCTTGGTGCTTTCCCATATTTCCCTGGGCTTCTCTATAGACTTGCTTTGGCCAAAGGACTCTGAAAATAGGCTCAAAGCCGAACTTGAGATGAGTGTACAGCAAGGACCAGTTCTCTTCCTCCTATAGCAGCATGGGGCATGCTCCATCTGTCCTCCTGGAGGAGAGAGACACAGAGCTCGGTCACCTTTGTCACCTCTCTCAATGACAGCCCACAGCAGGCCTAAAGGAAACTTTGCTAATATCAGATTTACCCAGCTGGGCTTGGCTAAATTGCTGGTGCACAGACGCTGAAACTCAAGAAATGCCCATTGTTACAATTCAGTGAGTCATGGGGCACTTTTCCATACAGAATCATTGTGCACTAGATTCTGACTCAAAGGGGCATAATGATTATTTGTTGATTAAAACGGTCACAACAGAACCCCTCATTTGGAAGGAGGATCTATGTCTCTTGTGCTGACTTTAAGAGCAGCAGGAGATTTTTGTCTTGACAATCAGTTTCCCATTGCTCAAATGCCATTCTCACCAATCGGTTCATAGGCTGCAGTGTACAAAGACTTCACAGGGGAAAATGTCCTGCATAAAAGACTTGAACACTAGTTCCTGGCAGTATTTCCATCCCTGCCCTCTGTAGATATGAATACACTGACATTCAGATTGATTTCTTAATCTCTTTTAAGTTTAACACTGAAATGTTTTCTTTGCTCCAATTGCATCTGAGCAATGACAAGAAGGAATTTCTGGGAGTAGGGAACTAAGAGCAGACTCTTGAATTCATATGGTGAGCCATTGGATTAGCACTTTATGGAACTTGTTAGCAAAGTTAATATCTACTTCTCTGATGTCTGCTATTAGCATTCTGCAGTTTTTTCACCTCTAACACCAAATCCAAAACAAAATGCATGACTCAGAGGAGTGACAGAACATAAAGGTAGATATCCTCTATTTATGATCTCATCAAATCTCTTTATTTTTCTATCCAACACTATTCTGTGGGCTAGGGGGAGTGAGGTTGCATGAAGGACCTTGTCAGTCTAATAGACGCATGAGGTTGTCTGCTGAAGTCATCATCAATTTGAATTACAGAAGCAATGATTAAGAACACTAAGGTATCTCCAACAGCATTGTGCTATTTCCTTTTCACAGTGACATCATGATAAGCCTGTAAGATAAGCATCACAAGGATAGGTTTAGACAGGCAGAAAAATGGGCTCAGTTTGTTGGTAAGGCCTGGCAAAATTTGTGTTGGCAGTGGTAATCCAGCACTGCAATAGAAGAGGTGCCTTCTCATGCCCAGACCATTGTGTATTCCCTGGCACTCTCTTCTAGAAATCAGTCACACTGGCTCCACTGAGGTGGGACATTCCATTTACCTTGATATGCTTCCACTAAGTCAACAGACTGGCATTCTGATTTTCAAATCAAATTTAAATTCCAATTAGTTTGATTCTCTTCCCCAGAGCCTCTTTCATTGGATATACAATAAGAACTCATCTTTCCTACATAGCAACTAATCTAACAACATTTCAGGCATATAAATCCTCACCTAGCAATCTGTAGTCACTTCAACAGGAGGGCTTAAAGTCTAATACTGTTTCTTTGTATGTGCTACTTCACATATGGCAGCTTCTTATTCTGTTAGTGTAATATGATAATTATAAAGGCCTATGATTTCATTGTAATGTTTACCATGCTGATCAGTGTAACATGATAATTAAAAAGGCCTATGATTTCATTGTAATGCTTACCATGCTGATCAGGGGTTCCAGATAGCAGAAAAGATTACAATCCCCTCTAGTTCAGAACTCTTTTTCTCACTGAAAGAAACATTCAGCAGTTCCTCATTCTGTTGTCTTGCTTGTCCCTTTCTTCAGTGGCCACACAGTGATCACTCTTTCTTTAATCATATATTTTCAATGTGTACAGTGCTCTTAGGAATGTCTTTGTCTTCCAATGAAGCCTTCTAACCACGGAACTATTACTTTAAAAGATTTGCATAAGCAAATTAATGTAAGATACAAATCATAGAAACTAAAACACTCCTCTTTTCGATTGTATTTGCTTCAAAACAGTGACACATATAGTTAACTGAAGCTCTAGGTGAAGAATTCTCAGCATTGAGTGAAAAGCTGGGAAGTGAATCTTGGCCCTGTGTTTCTAAGGTGACATTGCTTAGATTTCATTTTCTCCCAGTGAAACAGTGGTTTAAGAACTTAGCTTCTGCTTAGAACCTTCAATTATTTAATCAGTATTCTCCTATAATTTTATCTTCAACATTTTGACCAAAGTCGAGAAAGGTGCATGTTTGCCTCCTTAAGATATTTAGAGGCACATAAGAGTCATTACAATTTATTATGATGGCAGTAATTCTAAGGTAAGTGAAGAAGTAGCAATGCTCCGTCTCCACTCTGGTAAGCCATTGGGCAGATAACAGTGCAGTTAATGTTGAATGAATAAATGAATGAATATTTGCAGACATTCCCATGCTGTGCATACAGAAACCATTCTATTAACTCACTACACACACACACACACTTAACATTGAAACAAAATTATTTCTTCAAGTTCTGAGGGGAAATTTTATTGATCATGCATACTACTGTGTATAGTTTGCTTTCCTGCAGGGGCTCGCAATAATAACTATAATGTCATTTACTTTTCTTTCTTTACAATGTATTGACTCTGGTAGTAGTTATTCTTTAAAAATCCAAACTCTTCAGGAAGTTGTATGCCCAGAGACCTCCCTAAGAAATGATTCCAACACAGACAGAGATGCTTCTGGATTTCTCTTTGTGAGAAATAAGGTCTGGTGATCTTTTCCTCAGGCCTCCAGAGAGAACTCCTCTGTCCTCATCATTCTGCATTGAAGGATATTTCTGGAACAAGGAGGAAGGAGAAATAAAATTTAAGAAAACTTCAGTGCTCTTCAGCCCTTCACACCTCTCCTAAGATGATCCATTTGCTTCACTCCATTACTGCAAATTTGCAGCAACTCTGTCAACACAACGCTCTAACGTGGGATAGTTTCATTCCTCATCCGGGTCTTAATTCCAGATAGAGGTGAAAACAGTCTAGGATTTTATGACTGTTCTTCCCTTTCTGCTGTGGAAGAAACATTCTTATATTCACTGTCCTTTCAGCACATCTTGACTGAACACCTGTCAGATCCTATTCTAGGTTCTCTGGGTAGAGCAGGATCAAAACAGGATGAAAAAATTCCCATTGACATTGAACTGACATTGGGTTGACAGCCCATAAACCAAGATTAAAAAATAGCAGAGATAAATTAGACAGTAATTTCCCCCCATAAGAGAAAGGAGCAGATGAGTTGGGAGGCTGAGGAGTTTAGGCAACTAAACAGAGATAAGTTAGATTCTCTTGTGTTCACCCAGAACCCAGGTGACATTGGAAACAGTCTGGAACATGTGCTGGTGGGGCAGAGTGGCCATGTTGGGGAGTGAGGCTGACCTGAGAGGTATTAGATCTATTCTTTCTCTCCCCCAGGCTTATTTGAAAGGCCCCAGCAATTGTGCCCCTCTGATAAGGTGCTTGAAATAGGTAACATAGCTCTTTGGCAGACTGAGTGTTACTGTGCTGTTTCTAGGCACAATGAAAACTAAATGAAAAGCAGCTGGATTGGCTTCTGAAGGCTGCCCGGGGAGTAGAGCTATTGAGCTGCTTATCATCCCAGTCCCTTTATTGGGTTTTATTTTTGTTGTAAAGGTTTGGTTGTGTCTGCTAAGAGCCAGGGGAATCCTCTCACCAGGAGAGAGATTTCTGTACATCCTTGTAGAGTGGCTCAGCCCTCAGGTGATCCCACTGTGTCTGCCAGACCCCTCTGGTCCAGTCTTCAGGCTTGGAGAGAATGCTTCAGAAGCCTAGCTCCAGGCAAAAACAATTGTGGAAGAGAGGAATCTCTGTGTAGTATGGTCTTGATTATGCTGTGCCCAGTAGGATGGCAAATGGACAATCTGTTCTTGCTTGTAAGTGAATAGGACGTCTCAAAACTTGGACCACATCACTACTTCAATAGTCATCAATTCTGCTTAAAATTTAATGGACAGGTATGGAGTGAGCCATAAATGTAATTTCTTCCACATTGCTTTTGTTTGATCTCAATAGAATTATTCCTTACTTCATGGATTGAAACTTTCAGCAAAGAACAAAAAAAGGGGCTAGAGAGATAGCATGGAGGTAAGGTGTTTTCCTTGCATGCAGAAGGATGGTGGTTCGAATTCCATATGGTTCTCCAAGCCTTCAAGGAGTGATTTCTGAGCATAGAGCCAGAAGTAAACCCTGAGCACTGCTGGGTGTGACCCAAAATTAAAAAAAAACCAACAACAAAAAATTGGAGTAGATGGAATTATAGCTCAGTGACAGGGCACTTTTCTTGCATGTGTGAGGTCCTATGGTTCCATTCCCAGTATTGCATAATCCCCAAAGATGCCAGATGAAAATGAAAAAATGTAAATCAGCAATGAGGAATAGATCACATGGTAGAGCCCATTCTTGACAAGTATGAAGCCCTGAATTCAGTTTTCTGTATGGGATGCTGGTGGTGGTAGTGGTGATAGTGGTGGTATATAGAGCCAGGAATCAGAAAGAAGGCTGCAAGATATTTCTTTCCTTTGAATTTTAAGAGACAGTTCTTTACCGAGTCAGGCAGGACTTAAGGCTGTCTCTCTTCAACTGTGTTTTAGCTCTGTGCTTCAAGACAACTACTTGAAAACAGAAAGCTGTTGATTCTTATACACAATCATTGCCTTTTATCTTTCCACAGTGCCTTCTAATGCATCACATTAACAGTTAGAAAAGAAAAATATAATTATAGCAAACAGAATAATAATTTGATAAAGAAAATATGCATAAGAATGCTTTGTAAAAATTGGGAAAAGAAGAAAGCACATTTATTTATATAACAAATTCACAAATACTACAATAAATTTAGTGCCCAAAATTAGAAGTACTCCTGTGGAAGTCAGAAATATACCTAGATACCTCAGTATCACTAAAGATTACATCCCCAGCATCTTATTGGAAATCATCTACAATGTAATAAGATAAGAAAACTATTTTTAAAAAGAAATAATAATTTGTCATTTTAAATAAACAGTACTCTGTTTTAAAAATAAAAGTAATTCATAGTATCTTTGATTTACTAGTAAAATTTAGTAAGATATCAATATAAAATGTAAAATGTTAATATCCCTATGCATTGAAAACACTGAATTAGTAATTATAATTTTAGGAATTACAACCATTCACAGTAGTACTAAAATGAAAGACATGTTGAAAAGTATCAAAGGTCTATGTCAAGCAAATGACAATCTCTTTTAAAGTTTATTAAGTAAGTAAGAGAGCTATAAATCATGCCTATAAATGTACAAAGGTTCATAAGATTTAACCAAAATTTAAAATAATTTCAGCCATAATCCTGACATGGTTGTTTCTAAAATATATATGAATAAAAAGAATTAGAAATTTCCAAGACAATTTTGAAGTAGAAAGGAGATGGAATTCACTCTTATAATCTTAAGATGAAGTTATAAATAGCTAAATATGGTGATTTAGGTTTATAAATATTCATTTTGATCAAGAGAAGGGAATGAAAAGATGAGGATCAGTTTGTGTATATGTGAGAATTTGTGTAAGAGAGGTGATTAGGCAGATTAAAAGAGGAGAAATGATTATTTAAAACTTTTGCCAAGTCAATTAGTGTACTCTCATTTAAAACTCAAAATGTGGAGCTGGAGAAATAGTACAGTGAATCAAGCACTTACCTGCATGTGGTCCACTCAGGTTTCAAATTTTTTGGCGGGGTATGGGGGTACACCCTACTGTACTTGAGTTATTCCTGTTTCTGTGGTCAGAAATAACTCCTGAAGGGCTCAGGGATCATATGAGATGCTGGGGATCACTACATGCAAGGCAAATGCCCTACCTGCTGTGCTATCACTCTGGCTCACCCACCCAGATTTTACTCACAGCATCCTGAATGGTTTCTGAACCCTCCAGGAGTGATCCCTGAGTGCAGAGCCAGTTGTCAGCATTGAGCACCACCAGATGTGGCCCCCAAACAAAATAAATTTTAAAAAATTAAAAAATCAAAATTCTATCTTTTTGTCACACCAAAAACACACAAAATTTATATTTATTAAAGACCTAAATGTGAAAACAAAAATTATTAGTGTACAAAATTATCTTTGGGAAAGATACAAAATGACACAGAATAAAAGAATGATGAGCATACTTCTGTAACCATAATGAAAGACTCTATCTAGGCTTTGGCCTAGTATTGAGCAAAAACCAAGACCACTAATTACAGAAGACTGATTACAACAACAATGATGAAACAGAATTTCTAGAACCATAAAGAAAGACTCTATCTTAGACTTGTTTTATGGCCTGTGAAAACACCAAGATTTCTAGCTACAGAGGCCTGCTTTTATCATTCACAACTAAGTGGAAAATTTCCTGGTGCCATAAAAAGACCTTCGGGTGTGAAAATGAGCATGTATGAAGTCTCTAGTTGTTCCCATGGCAATATGCTTCAAATGTGGAGAAACCCTGAATCTCTTAGGCCAAGGAAATTCCCTTTCTAGTTTCTCCAATATTACTGTGTCTATGCAAAAAAAAAAAAAAAAAAAGAATGCACAAAACCTTGCCACACCAACCCTCCTTTCTTTGTTTTTTTTTTTTTCTTGCATTTTATTTATTTTTCCTTGTTTTTTTTTCTTTTTTCTCTTTTTTTTCTTTTTCATTTTTGTGGTTATTATTTTGTGATTTTTTTTTGGTTGTTGTTGCTGGGTGCATTTTTTTGTAGTTACTGGGTTTTTCTTTAATTTTTGTTTGTTGGCTTTTGTTGTTTTTCTTTTTTTCCTTTCTTCTTATAAATTGATATTTTATAACCTCTAGAAGGACTCCTCTTGGGTTTTTTTTTCCTTTTCTTCTTCCAACAGAACCACACAACTTGAATCATCTTTTTCTGCCTCATAAATTGAGGGAGTAAAAATGCACCAAACAGTAGTATGAACATTGAGTGGAAATAAAAAATGATCAGACTTAAACAACAAATCCAAAGTCAATGACAATAGAATTGATACCTTATCCACAACAAGCTATACACAAAGGGGAGAAGTTACACTAGCAGTCCGGGGGGTGGGGGGCAAATGAGGAAGATATGGGACACATGCTGGGAACAGGGGTGGAGGGAGGACAACTCTCGAGGTGGGAATGGCCCTGATTCATTATCACTGTGTACCTTAAACACTACTGTGAAAGATTCGTAATTCACTTTGGTCACAATAAATATTATTAAAAGAAATAAAAAATAAAATATAAGTAAAAAATGAAAAAGCAACTTATTTATACTATCTTTGTCTCTAGAACTAAATTACAACTGGAAAAATTACTTCACATATTAATAATAAGTGTATATAACTTGAACATTAAGATATGTTTGAAAATCACTAAAATATGCAATCTACAAAATTGGAAGGGGAAAAGTTTAAAAAACATTTTTACAGGAGATTTTCAAAGGCAGTGCCTCTTATAGTATATATTATAACATCTGTTATAATACATCAGAAATTTACATCATTTTATTTCATCTTTTTATATTTGTGAAGCAAGAAAGTTTTTATTGAAACGTGTTTAGAAAGATGTGAGAGGAGAGAAAGGGAGAAGTACATTGTCTAGAAAGAAATTGGGCTTCTCCAGAGTGGAAAGTAAGTGTTCAAGGGATAACATGGGCTTGAAGAAAAAGTTTTTCAGAATATGGTTTAGTTGCATCCAGTTAGCTTAAAGATAATACCGTATTTTCTGGCATATAAGACGACCCTTCAACCCATGAAAAACTTCCTAAAAGTCGGGAGTCATATTATATGCTGGTATACGGCATGCTGAAACTTGTTCCAGCTTCAGGGAAGAGTGATCAACACCCCTCTTACTTTTAAGAAGTAACTTACTTTTAAGACTTTTAGGAAGTTTTTTATGGGTTGAAGGGTCATCTTATATGCAGGCAAATATGGTAATAATAATAATAATAATAATAATAACAACAGTGCCTCTTGTGCCCCCACCAGATGCCCCCACCAAGACACCTGAACTGTAAGTAATTGCAAAGAGATTAAACCTCATGTTTAGCTCTTCAGCTCACAAGTTACAGTACAGATAACATGATTGGTGGCCAGCATGCCTTTTCTTTAAGCCTGTGAGACATTGTTCATTGCAAATTTGTCTGCAATACATGTTTGGTTGCATTGTTTCTTTGTCTCCTTTAGAAGCAATACCTGTTTCTTTGTCTCTGAAAAACTGAGCCATCTTACAAAACTAAAGAATTAATCATTGAAGGCCAGGGAGCTAGTTCAAATGGATAGAGTACACGATTGTTTTGATTTGGTTGGGGGCACACCTGGCAGTGCTCAAGGCTTATTCCTGGCTCTGTGCTCCTAGGCATCACTTCTGGCAGATCCAGAGGACCATATGGGAGGGATGTCAGAAATCAAACCCAGGTAGGCCATATGAAAGGCAAGTGCCCCTACCTGCTTTGTACTTTATCTCCAGCCCTCTAGAGTGCCATATTTACATGCTAGAGCCCCAGATTTGATCCTTAACACCAACTAATTCCCTAAATATTAATCTGGGAACTACTCCTTGAGCACTGTCTGATGTGATGTGGTCCCAAGCCCCACTCTTTGAAAATTAATAAGGAGAAATTGTCCAATAGATATAAGGTTCCATACTTTTTTTAAAAAAAGAAATGCATTGAAAGTGAAATTAGAGTCAATATAAATGAAATTCTAGAGGAATTCTAAAGGAACTCGCTAACTATTGCAGATGCTGCTTGGAGACAGATTGGATTAGATGAATTTAGTGAAGGGAACCTTGTTGAATGATGATAAAAGGGTGCAGGTGACTTGGCAGAAAAAAAGCCTACAAAGCTCTTTCACAGCGATGGGTTCATTCAGATACATGTATTTTTTTCTTTTCCGGTCACACCGTTTGATGCTCAGAGGTTACTCCTGGCTAAGCACTCAGAAATTGCCCCTGGCTTGAGGGGACCATATGGGATGCCAAGGGATCGAACCGTGTTCCTTTTTTGGCTAGTGCTTGCAAGGCAGACACCTTACCTCTAGCACCACCTCGCTAGCCCCAGATACATGTATTTTTATGATAGTTAATAACCATAAAGATTGTAATGCTGAAAATGTTACTATTTTTATTTGTTTTTGCACTACATCCAATGATGCTCAGAAGTTACTCATACCTCTGCACGCAGAATCAATCCTGGCAAGCTTGGAAACTATATGGGATAACAAGGATTGAACCTGGGACAACCATATGCAAGGCAAGTGTCCTAACTATTGTATCAATTGTACCCATTATACCCATTGTGGCCCCAGTTTTACTGATATCCAAAAAAAAGTTGAACTCAGGACTGGGACAGTTTTTTATTTGTTTGTTTTTGTTTGGGGGCCACACCCAGAGATGCTCAGGGGTTACTACTGGCTTGCTCAGAAATTGCTCCTGTCAGGCTCAGGGTACCATGGGATGCCAGGGATTGAACCCAGGCCTGCTCTGGGTTTGATCCTTGCAAGGCAAATGCCCTACCATCATGCTATCTCTCTGGCCCAGGACTGTAACAATTTGTCATGATACAATGGAAACTGCTTTCTTTTTGTTTCCCACAAGAAGGAAGTCTTGTATATAGTTGGCAAATATAATGCCTTCTCTCTGCATTCCTAAAGTTTTACATTAGAGTGAGCTTTGTAAATATCAGCATAGTTATTCATCTTCTCATGTATTTTCAACAAACTAAAAGTTTTTAAGTTCTAGGATGGTTGACGAAACTGGTGCCCTTCTAATTTTTTAGATTGATTATTTTTTCTCACTGGGCAAGCTCTCTGCTCAAGCAGGCCTTTGTACTGATCCATGTTACTGTGTACAGTGAGCTTTGTCTTCAGTAACCAGGCTAGCCCTTCCCCAATCCCATGTAGTGCTACTTTAGTCTCACCAGACTTGAATTATTTTAAAATTGTAAAAGTGCTCAGCTGTTGTGTATGTAAATATTTTAGGGGATTATTATGTTACTGACTGTAACCTGATCGGTGATTGTGCCCTACCCTAGGGTGTGACCTGGCATTCTGCCCCCACCCGAGGGTAGTACCTGATTCTGTTTCCACCATTGGGTGGTACCTGATTCTGGGGGATAAAAACAAGGGTCTGTGGAAGGCGAGGGGCTTTTTGCTGGAACTTATGCTGAGTCTTTGGACTTCAGTCTTCTCTACCGAATAAAGCTGGTATTTCCACAAGCCTGACTGTCTGCGAGCTGTTTACCCGCCCTTTCACCTCAGAACCGTGGGCTGGACGGGGTGGCAGACGCATGCTCGGAGCTGGAGGGGAAAGACCTCATCCTCCATCCCTCCATCAGTCAACCTCTTCAGGGGCTGACTTGCAACACTCAGCCTCAACTAAATTACCACGCCCTCAGGAGGAACTAACTCCCCCAAAATAAGGGTGGAATGGAAGTTGGGATTGGCTCCTAGAATGTCAGACTCTTTCAAGTCCAAGAAATCCTGTGAAGCCACACTCCTGGCTGGGATCAGACAGACTACTTGCAGATTGTTTTTAATTGTGTCTGTCTTCAAACATAAGAATAAACAATAGATTGAACATTTATACAAGAACTTAAATAGGGTTTTGTGGAGGGAAGACTACACCTGACAGGGACTATATATAACATACTAGGGATGGAACCTGAGTTGGTTGCATGCAAGGCAAGTAGCCTCCCTCCTGCATGATCTTTGCTTTCTCTCTCCATGCTCTCATATCTTTCACTGCATTGTATACACCCCATTGGCAATCTCACTTGCCAATTCTGTGAACAAGTGAGATATAATTATTCAGTATCTTTTATTGTAGCTGATATTATAAGGAAGATGAATTCATAATTCTTTTTCAGAGCTAAGTAGGAGATAGTCTCAGTAAAATTCTAATGTGTGCTGATTTTGATTTGAACGCAACTGAACTATTTTTTGTACATTTATCTCTCCACATAAATATTGAATGACCTCTTCTACACATCTTTAGCTTTATTAATTGTCCACAGTCATGTATATTTTGCTAATGAGCCCATCTGGTTAATTTTATTTCAGTTGTCTTTTTAAGTCACACAATTTTTACTTGTCCTTTGTATATAATTTTTATGAAGAAAAACTATTTTGCAGTGGAACTTATTTTGCATTGTCTTTCAATAGTGTTTTTTATTTTTATTTTAAAAATATTGAGTAAAACAGGGCCGGGGAGATAGTATGGAGGTAGGGTGCTTGTCTTGCATGCAGAAGGACGGTGGTTGAAATCCTGGCATCCTATGTGTTCCCCGAACCTGCCAGGAGTGATTTTTGAGAATAGAGCCAGGAGTAACCCCTGAGTGCTGCCGGGTGTGACCCCCCCAAAATGTATATATACATATGCCTATATGTATATATATATATAAACTAAAACAGACAAAAATGTTTTTAGCTTTCCCTTTAAAAAATGAGAACTCAAAATTATAACTTATTATATAGCGTGCAATAATGTACAAAATGTTACATAATTTGACATAAAATACACAGTGCATTTTTTACTTAATATCGCTTTTTAAGCACCATGATTACAAACATGTTTGAATTTCTGTCATAAAAATGTATACTCCCCTTTACCAGTGCTCTACCCACCACCAATGCCCACCATCTTCCTCTTCCCCCACTTCCTGCCTGTCTTTGAGACAGGCCTTTTATTTTTCTCACTCAATACAATAGTTATGATAACTGTTGATATAGTTAAACTTCACTCACCAATCTTTGTGGTAAGCTTCATATCGAGGGCTGGTTCTTTGAAACCTCATCTTTATTGTCTTTAGTAATTATAGCATACTGTCCTTTATATTTCTTAAATCCCACAGATGAGTAAGACTATTCTCTCTCTCTCTCTGACTTATTTCACTCAGCATAATAGTTTCCATGACCATTCACATATAGGAAAATTTCATGACTTCAGTTTTCCTGACAGCTGCATAGTATTTTATTGTGTATATGTACCAGTTTATTTAGCCACTCATCTGTTGTTGGGCATCTGGGTTATTTCCAGATTCTGGCTATTGTAAATAGGGCTGCAATGAACATAGGCATGCAGAGGGTATTTTTGTATTGTGTTTTTGAGTTCCTAGGGTATAACCCTAGCAGTGATATTGCTGGATCATATGGGAGCTCAATTTCCAATTTTTTTGAGGATCTCCATTTTGTTTTTCATAAGGGTTAGACTAGATGACATTCCCACCAGCAGTGAATTAGAGTTCCTTTCTCCCCACATCCCCGCCAGCCCTGATCATTCTTATTCTTTGTGATGTGTGCCAGTTTCTGTGAACTTGAGATGGTACCTTATTGTTGTTTTGATTTGCATCACCCTGATGATAAATGATGTGGAGCATTTTAAAGTGACTTTTGGCTTTCTGTATTTCTTTGAGGAAGTGTCTGTTCATTTCTTCTCCCCATTTTTTGATGGGGCTAATTTTTTTTCTTGTTAAGTTCAGTCAGTACCTTGTATATCTTAGATGTTAGCTCTTTATGTGATGGGTATTGGGTAAATAGTTTATCCAATTCCAAGAGTGGCCTTTGTATCCTAGTTGTTGTATTAATTATTAATTATAAAGTCCTTGGAGGTGCATGGAGTGGATGGTGAGGTCTTTCTCAGCCCAGTGCCTGTAGCCCCTGTGGCGGGTCCTTAGGTATCAGGGTGACGGTGAAGAAATGATCCATAGCAATCAGATTTCAGGAGACATGAAGATTTATTAATAAAGCCCTAAGCACCATGTGCATAACTCACATGGCTTCTAAGCTAAACAGTCTATACTTCCATTCTGTCTCTAATCTCTTTCTCTCTCTGCTGCATCTTCTTCCTGCTCCTTCTTTTATCTGCATGAAACTCTGTCTCGCCCTACCCCCAGGCAACCCTTAAATTACCAACCAGGGACCGCTCCAGCTATGGGAAGGTCTCCCTCTCCAGGTGAGATAGGCAGTAAGTTGGGGGAAGGTTAACACTAGTCACTGTTTCCTTTGAGGTGCAGAAGCTTCTCAGTTAAATGTATTTATCTCTGCTTCCACTTGTTTGACAGTGCTGTTTCCTCCTTGAAGATTCCTTTAGTATCAATGTTATGGAATGTTTTACCTATGTTTTCTTCTATATACCTTATAGTTCTGTATGTTATATGTTCTATATGCCTTATATATTCTACATACCTTATGTCTGATATCAAGGTCTTTAATCTATTTGGATTTGACCTTTGTGCATCAGATTATATGGAGTTCCAAGTTTGTTTTATTGCATGTGGCTGACCTGTTGTCCCAACTCCACTTGTTGAAGAGGATTTTCTTTCTACATTTTTAATTTCTTACCCCTTTATCAAAGATTAATTGATTGTATGTCTGGAGAACATTCTCTGAATACTCAAGTCTATTTCATTGATCTGACGGTCTGTCTTTATTCCAATATCAGGCTGCTTTTATTACTATTGCTTTGTAATACAATATGAAGTTGGGGAAAATTATGCCTCCCTCATCTTTTCTCCTAAAGGTTCATGGACGTTTGTTCTTTCAAATGCATCTTAGGATTGCTTTATTCACTTATTTGAAGAATGTCATGTGTATCCTTAGAGGAGTTGCATTAAATCTGTATAATGCTTTGTGGATGATGTTAATCTTCCCAATCCATGTATGTGTCTCCATTTCCTTGTGTCCTCTTTTGTTTTTTATTCCTTGAAACAGAGTTTTGTAGGTTTTTTTTTTTTTTTTTTTTGGTATAGGTTCTTCACGTCTTTAAGTTTACCTCAATGTATTTGAGCTTCTGTGGCACTATTGTGAATGGGATTGTTTTTTAATGTCCATTACTTCTCAATTGTTATTTGTGTACATGAAGGCCATTGATTGTTTCATGTTAATTTTGTAGCCTGCCACTTTGCTATAGGAAACTATTTTTTCTAGAAGCTTTTTGGTAGAGTCTTTAGGGCTTTCTAAATATAGTAACATGTCATCTGCAAATAGAGCTTGACTTATTTCTTTTCTATCAGGATGCCCTAGGTATCTTTTTCTTGCCTACTTGCTATGGCAAATACTTCCAGTACTATGTTAAGAGTGGCAAGAAGGGAAGCCTTTCCTTGTACCAGATTTTAGAGGAAAGGATTTTAGTTAGACTCAATGGAGACAAATATTTGCCTCTAATATTTGCCAGGGGCTGTGGTTAATGGCCTTGACTATACTGAGAAAAAAATTTTCTGTTCCCATTTTGTTGAGATTTTTTAAATTATGAATAGGTGTTGCACCATATTAAGTGCTTTCTCAGCATTTATTGATATAATCATATGTTTTTTTTCTTTTGTTGTTACATTGATTTATTTATATATGTTAAACCATTTTTGCATTTTTGGAATGAAACCTACTTGGTCATGGTGTATAACCTTCTTGATGAGACATTGGATTTTGTTGAGACTCTTTGTATTTGTGTTCCTCGGGAATACTGGTCTGTAGTATTCTTTTTTGCAGCATTTCTCTGTTTTGGGTGTCAGGGTGATATTAGCTTTGTAAAGACTAATTGGGAGTGTTTCTGTTTCTTTTATATTCTGGAAGTATCCTAAAAAATATTGGTAGTAAGTCCTTTTGAAAAATTTGAAAAAATTGGTTAGTAAATCTATCTGGACCTGTGCTTTTTTTTGTGTGTGTGAAGACTTTTTATTACTGTTTTAATTTCCTCAATAGTTTTGGGTTTGTATAAATATGCTAGATCATTCTAGTTCAATGGTGGACATTATAATACTCCAAGAATCTATCTTTTTCTTTCAGGTTCTCTTGTTTTGTGGCATAGAGTTTCTCAAAGTAGTCTGATTAACTTTTGATTAACATTTAACTTGATTAGCATTAACTTTGATTAACATTTGAATCTGTGTAGTACCTGTAGTGATCTCCCTATTTTCATTTCTAATCCAGTTTATTAATTTTTCTCTCTCTCCTTTTTTTGTAAGTTTTGCTAGTGGTATATAAATCTTGTTAAATTTTTCAAAGAACCAACCTTTGCTTTCATTGATCTTTTGAATTGTTCTTTGGATTTCCACTTCATTAATTTCTACTCTAAGCGTTGTTATTTTCTTCCAACCTATTTTTGGCTCATTTTGTTGATTACCTTCTAATTTTATAAGTTGCATCATTGAGTTATTTATGTAGGCCCCTTCTTTCTTTTTGATGTGTGCTTGCAATACATTTTTCTCTTAGTTTCACTTTTTTTGTGTCCCAAAATTTTTGATAATTTGTGTCTTTGTTCACATTTGTATCCAAGAATGTTTTGATTTTCTCTTTGATTTCATGTCTGACCCACCGGTTGTTCAGTAGTGAGCTGTGCAATTTCCAGGTGTTAAAGTTTATCCTCTATGTCTGTTTGTAGTTCACTTATAATTTCAGTGCATTGTGATCCGAATAATGTAGTTTGAACAATTTCTATTTTCCTGATTTTTACAGAGGTATGTTTGATATTTTGGTTTTGGGATCCATATCTAACTGTTCTCAGGGCTCATTCCTGACATTTTGCTCAAGGATTACTCCTGGCTCGATTAATAATGAATTTTGAGAGCAATTGGGCAATGTCTAGTCAAATTGAAACTCCATATATCTCACAAAACAGTATTTTTGCTCACTAATGTACATATGCATCAGAGACTTGTAAATTAGCTTAGATGATTTATTCAACTATGTTTATTTTTGCAACTAGAAATAATCTCAATATCCAGCAATAGGGGAATAAGTAAGTGTGGTATGTTTAACCAAAAATCTACTTAATAGCAAGTAATGTAATAACTAAATATATACATATTTATAAATGTGAATATGAAAAGGGTCAGAAGAAAGGACAGTTGAAAAATTATGCATGTTGAAATAAAAATATATTATTTAGTCTATGGATAAGAATTATACATAGTAACTTGTAAATGATTACTTACTTTTCTTTGAGAATAGATACGAAAAGCCTAGAATATTTTACTCCTAACAAAATAGTCAACATTAAAATGCTCCCAAACATGTAAACTTAGGGTCTGGAGAGATGACTTCAAGGGATGCAGTGTGTGCTTTGTATACTGGAGCCTTGGATTTGATTTTTGATTCACTGTGGTACCACTGCCTAAGTGACTCTTTAAGGCTTTTTTTTTTTCCCAATCTCTTCTGCTGTATGGATTTGTTATGCATCTCCATCCAGCTCACTAATTCTATCCTCAGCTGCTGGTTACCCTGTTGGAGAGGCTTTCCATTGAGTTTTCAATTTGTCTACTGAGTTTTTCAGACCTGTTAATTGACCTGTTCTTTCTTTCAGTTTGGAATTTTCTGATTTCTATCTTCATATCGTCTTGATTCTTATTAGTGTTCTGTTCATTTATTTTTTTTTTTTTTGGTTTTTGGGTCACACCCGGCAGCACTCGGGGGTTACTCTTGGCTCCAAGCTCAGAAATCGCTCCTGGCAGGCTCGGGGGACCATACGGGATGCCAGGATTCAAACCAATGACCTTCTGCATAAAAGGTAAACGCCTTACTTCCATGCTATCTCTCTGACCCTGTGTTCTGTTCATTTTATTGCTGTAGAGTACTACACAGATTCATCTACCAGTATTTCAAGATTATTTTTCTTTTTTATTCAGCTATATTTTGGGTGTTTTTAGTTTATTTATATTTATTTTGCATTATTTATTTTTTCATTATTGATTAATTTGAGTGAGGATTAATTAGATGTTCCATCAATAAATAAATAAAATTTATGTTTCATAGCACCACCATATATGCATTATACTTTAAAATTATATAAAACTTTGGAAACTATCATATAAAAATATGTTTTTTTTTTTTCAAATTTCTTTCTTTTTTTTTTTTAATTTTTATTTTTTTATTTAAACACCTTGATTACATACATGATTGTTTTTGGGTTTCAGTCATGTAAAGAACACCACCCATCACCAGTGCAACATTCCCATCACCAATGTCCAAGTCTCCCTCCTACCCACCCAACCCCCGCCTGTACTCTAAACAGGCTCTCCATTTCCCTCATACATTCTCATTATAAGGAAAATTCAAAATGTAGTTATTTCTCTAACTAAACTCATCACGCTTTGTGGTGAGCTTCCTATGGTGAGCTGGAACATCCAGCTCTTTTCACTTTTGTGTCTGGAAATTATTATTGCAAGAATGTCTTTCATTTCTCTTAAAACCCATAGATGAGTGAGACCATTCTGCGTTTTTCTCTCTCTCTCTGACTTATTTCACTCAGCATAATAGATTCCGTATACATCTATGTATAGGAAAATTTCATGACTTCATCTCTCCTGACAGCTGCATAATATTCCATTGTGTATATGTACCACAGTTTCTTTAGCCATTCGTCTGTTGAAGGGCATCTTGGTTGTTTCCAGAGTCTTGCTATGGTAAATAGTGCTGCAATGAATATAGGTGTAAGGAAGGGGTTTTTGTACTGTATTTTTGTGTTCCTAGGGTATATTCCTAGGAGTGGTATAGCTGGATCATATGGGAGCTCGATTTCCAGTTTTTGAAGGAATCTCCATATCGCTTTCCATAAAGGTTGAACTAGACGGCATTCCCACCAGCAGTGGATAAGAGTTCCTTTCTCTCCACATCCCCGCCAACACTGTTTGTTCTCATTCTTTGTGATGTGTGCCATTCTCTGTGGTGTGAGGTGGTATCTCATCGTTGTTTTGATTTGCATCTCCCTGATGATTAGTGATGTGGAGCATTTTTTCATGTGTCTCTTGGCCATTTGTATTTCTTCTTTGTCAAAGTGTCTGTTCATTTCTTCTCCCCATTTTTTGATGGGATTAGATGTTTTTTTCTTGTAAAGTTCTGTCAGTGCCTTGTATATTTTGGAGATTAGCCCCTTATCTGATGGGTATTGGGTGAATAGTTTCTCCCACTCAGTGGGTGGCTCTTGTATCCTGGGCACTATTTCCTTTGAGGTGCAGAAACTTCTCAGCTTAATATATTCCCATCTGTTAATCTCTGCTTTCACTTGCTTGGAGAGTGCAGTTTCCTCCTTGAAGATGCCTGTAATGTCCTGCAGTGTCTTGCCTATGTGCTGTTCTATATATCTTATGGTTTTGGGGCTGATATCGAGGTCTTTAATCCATTTGGATTTTACCTTCGTGCATGATGATAGCTGGGGGTCTACGTTCAATTTTTTGCAAGCGGCTATCCAATTGTGCCAACACCACTTGTTGAAGAGGCTTTCCCTGCTCCATTTAGGGTTTCCTGCTCCTTTATCGAAAATTAGGTGGTTGTATGTCTGGGGAACATTTTCTGAGTATTCAAGTCTATTCCACTGGTCTGAGGGCCTGTCCTTATTCCAATACCATGCTGTTTTGATAACTATTGCTTTGTAGTACAGTTTAAAGTTGGGGAAAGTAATTCCTCCCATATTCTTTTTCCCAACGATTGCTTTAGCTATTCGAGGGTGTTTATTGTTCCAAATGAATTTCAAAAGTGCCTGATCCACTTCTTTGAAGAATGTCATGGGTATCTTTAGAGGGATAGCATTAAATCTGTATAATGCCTTGGGGAGTATTGCCATTTTGATGATGTTAATCCTGCCAATCCACGAGCAGGGTATGCGTTTCCATTTCCGCGTGTCCTCTCTTATTTCTTGGAGCAGAGTTTTATAGTTTTCTTTGTATAGGTCCTTCACATTTTTAGTCAAGTTGATTCCAAGATATTTGAGTTTGTGTGGCACTATTGTGAATGGGATTGTTTTCTTAATGTCCATTTCTTCCTTATTGCTATTGGTGTATAGAAAGGCCATTGATTTTTGTGTGTTAATTTTGTAGCCTGCCACCTTGCTATATGAGTCTATTGTTTCTAGAAGCTTTTTGGTGGAGTCTTTAGGGTTTTCTAAGTAGAGTATCATGTCATCTGCAAACAGTGAGAGCTTGACTTCTTCCTTTCCTATCTGAATTCCCTTGATATCTTTTTCTTGCCTAATCGCTATAGCAAGTACTTCCAGTGCTATGTTGAATAGGAGTGGTGAGAGAGGACAGCCTTGTCTTGTACCAGAATTTAGAGGGAAGGCTTTTAGTTTTTCTCCGTTGAGGATAATATTTGCCATTGGCTTGTGGTAGATGGCTTCAACTAGATTGAGAAAGGTTCCTTCCATTCCCATCTTGCTGAGAGTTTTGATCAAGAATGGGTGTTGGACCTTATCAAATGCTTTCTCTGCATCTATTGATATGATCATGTGGTTTTTATTTTTCTTGTTATTGATGTTGTGTATGATGTTGATGGATTTACGGATGTTAAACCAGCCTTGCATTCCTGGGATGAAACCTACTTGATCGTAGTGGATGATCTTCTTAATGAGGCATTGAATCCTATTTGCCAGGATTTTGTTGAAGATCTTTGCATCGGCATTCATCAGCGATATTGGTCTGTAATTTTCTTTTTTTGTAGCATCTCTGTCTGGTTTAGGTATCAAGGTGATGTTGGCTTCATAAAAGCTCTTTGGAAGTGTTTCCGTTTGTTCAATTTCATGAAAGAGTCTTGCCAGGATTGGTAGTAGTTCCTCTTGGAAAGTTTAAAAGAATTCATTAGTGAATCCATCTGGGCCTGGGCTTTTGTTTTTCGGCAGACCTTTGATTACCGTTTTGATTTCATCAATGGTGATGGGGGTGTTTAGATATGCTACATCCTCTTCCTTCAACCGTGGAAGATTATAAGAGTCCAAGAATTTATCCATTTCTTCCAGGTTCTCATTTTTAGTGGTATAGAGTTTTTCAAAGTAGTTTCTGATTACCCTTTTAATCTCTGTCATATCAGTAGTGATTTCTCCTCTTTCATTCCTGATACGAGTTATCAAGTTTCTCTCTCTCTCTTTCTTTGTTAGGTTTGCCAGTGGTCTATCAATCTTGTTTATTTTTTCAAAGAACCAACTTCTGCTTTCGTTGATCTTTCGGATTGTTTTTTGGGTTTCCACTTCATTGATTTCTGCTCTCAGCTTTGTTATTTCCTTCTGTCTTCCTATTTTTGGGTCCTTTTGTTGAGCACTTTCTAGTTCTATTAGCTGTGTCATTAAGCTACTCAGGTAAGCTCCTTCTTCCTTCCTGATGTGTGCTTGCAAAGCTATAAATTTTCCTCTCAGTACTGCTTTTGCTGTGTCCCATAAGTTCTGATAGTTTGTGTCTTTATTGTCATTTGTTTCCAGGAACCTTTTGATTTCCTCCTTGATTTCATCTCGGACCCACTGGTTATTGAGTATGAGGCTGTTTAACTTCCAGGTGTTAATGTTTTTCTTCTGAGTCCCTTTGGAATTCACAAATAATTTCAGAGCCTTGTGGTCAGCAAAGGTAGTCTGCAAAATTTCTATCCTCTTGATATTATGGAGATATGTTTTATGTGCCAGCATGTAGTCTATCCTGGAGAATGTCCCATGTACATTGGAGAAGAATGTGTATCCAGGTTTCTGGGGGTGGAGTGTCCTATATATATCCTCTAGGCCTCTTTCTTCCATTTCTCTCCTCAGGTCTAGTATATTCTTGTTGGGTTTCAGTCTGGTTGACCTATCCAGTGTTGACAAAGCCGTGTTAAGGTCCCCCACAATTATTGTGTTGTTATTGATATTATTTTTCAGATTTGTCAACAGTTGTATTAAATATTTTGCTGGCCCCTCATTTGGTGCATATATGTTTAGGAGAGTGAATTCTTCCTGCTCTATATACCCCTTGATTAATATAAAATGTCCATCTTTGTCCCTTACAACCTTCCTGAGTATAAAGTTTGCATTATCTGATATTAGTATGGCCACTCCAGCTTTTTTATGGGTGTTGTTTGCTTGGATGATTTTTCTCCAGCCTTTTATTTTGAGTCTATGTTTGTTCTGACTATTCAGGTGTGTTTCTTGTAGGCAGCAGAAGGTTGGATTGAGTTTTTTGATCCATTTAGCCACTCTGTGTCTCTTGACTGGTGCATTTAGACCATTGACGTTGAGAGAAAGAATTGTCCTGGGATTTAATGCCATCTTTATATCGAAATTTGGTGTCTTTTGGTTAGTCTTGTCTTAAATTAGGTCTTTCAGTTTTTCTCTTAAGACTGGTTTTGTGTCTGTAAAGTTTCTGAGCTGCTTTTTGTCAGTGAAACCATGTATTCTTCCGTCAAACCGGAAAGTGAGTTTTGCTGGGTATAGTATTCTGGGTGAAGCATTCATTTCATTCAGTCTTGTCACAATATCCCACCACTGCTTTCTGGCATTGAGTGTTTCTGGTGACAGGTCTGCTGTAAATCTCAAGGATGCTTGCTTGAATGTAATTTCCCCTTTTGATCTTGCTGTTTTCAGAATTCTGTCTCTATCTGTGGGATTTGTCATTGTGACTAGGATGTGTCTTGGGGTGATTTTTCTGGGGTCTCTTTTGGTTGGTACTCTTCGAGCATGCAGGATTTGATCACCTATATTCTTTAGCTCTGGAAGTTTCTCTTTAATGATGTTCTTGACCATTGATTCTTCCTGGGAATTTTCTTCCTGGGTCTCTGGGACTCCAATGATTCTTAAGTTGTTTCTGTTGATCTTATCATAGACTTCTATTTTCATCTGTTCCCATTCTTTGACTAATTTTTCCATTGTCTGCTCATTTGCTTTAAGTTTTTTGTCCAATCTCTCCTGCTGTATGGAATTGTTATGTATCTCATCTTCCACAGCACCAAGTCTATTCTCAGCTTCTGATACCCTGTCCCAGAGCTTATCCATTTTGTCATTCACTTCGTTTACTGACTTTTTCAGTCCTGTTAGTTGACATGTTATTTCAGTTTGGAGTTTTGTGATTTCTGTCTTCATATTTTCTTGGTTCTTATTAGTGTTCTGTTCAACTCGATCCATGGTTTCTTGGAGTCTGTTGAGCACCTTCCATATTGCTAGTCTAAAGTCCTTATCTGAGAGGTTGATTAGTTGTTCAGTCATTATCTGGTCCTCAGAATTGTCATCTTCATTCTCTATGTCTGATGCTGGCCTGCGTTGTTTCCCCATTGTCACACTTGTATTGTGGGTTTTTCTACGTGTTGTGGTGGTATTCATTGTCTATATGATGTAGGCAGCACACTCCTCTGGCTCCTCCCTTTCTGGATGGGCTGGCTTGCCTCTAAGGGAGGGGAGTCCTCCGTGGATGAAGCCTCACACTGGGTCAAATCTTAGGCCCGAGCATGCAACAGAGAAGACAGTCCAGAGAGAAATGCTTGCTTCTCTGATATAGCACAGTTCTTATTGTGATTTTTTCTTATTGTTGCAATGGTGTTCTTTTCTTAGAAGGAGCGCACGGCTGCGTAGCGAAGCGGAGCGGCCGTGCTCTGATGGAGCCTCTTTTGCTCCAATCCCAAGAGTTTCACACAAGAGGACAGTAGACAGATATTTACAGTTCACACTCACAGTTGGGCCCCTCTGCGCAGGCTTAGATTCGTGTCTTTTCCCCGCCTGATGTCCCAAGCAGGGAATCCAGCTTCTGCAGCAGTCTGCCGGCCGGTTTTTTTCATATAAAAATATGTTAAAGTAAATTATATAGTACCAAGTCTCACAGATATGATTACTGATCCTTTCATTCAATGATTTATCGATTCCTTTTTGAAACCATGAGGTTTCATGAACTTTTCTCCTGCTAGTTCTCATTTACATGGTAGAAAAATGTACTACCAGTTCTCACAAAGCTTATTTTTTAGCCATGAGGACAAAATATCATAGTTGATGTAAAAATATATAATCAATGGATATTTTCTTTGACAATTATTTTGGTCATTTTAATGCATTTTTACATAGTTGCAATAAATGGGATACAATGACTTTAAGTGTAGATACTGGAGGGGAGACATAAATAATGAGTTCTGAGAGACAGGTAATTATGCCTCTTTTGTTATTATTATTAACCTTTCCTATTTCAGAGGGGAAATTCAATTATTCAATGTTCTCAATAGAAAAATTTTAAAATGCAGAAAATCACAAGCACAATATTTGGGGAAAGAAAGTGGATGTGACTTTTTCTTATTTTGCTCTGCATGGGTGAAGGAAGAAAAATGGCTTTTATTTTAGTGATTTTGCTAGCAGAGGGTTGCAATCCTGTTTGGCCATTGTTAGCAAAGCTGGAGCCAAAGAACGGAACTCATTACCGTTCAGGCAGTAATCAAAATTGGAAAGGAAATCTATCAGAACCAAAGAATGAAGGAAATAACATATGACTTGATCTTGGACAAAGGGCAAATGTTAAAGTGCAATCAAACTTCCAGCATCAATTTCAGTGTTTCAAATCTTGGAAGTCATCTTTCCCATCTTCACAGCATGAAAAGACTGGACAAACTGAAAAGCAATGATTTTCATGCACCTGTTAGATAAAAGGTCGCATTGCACCCCAGAATTGGAGTGGCAGGAGACTCCATATGCACACACAAATATACTAATCTCCAGAGTAAGTCACTAGAGCCAATAATTATTAGGAGCATTTCAGTGGAAAGTGTGATGACTTGCTTGAGTGTAGATTAGCATTAGAATAAGACATTCTAGGTACCACAGTCTTACAGGCATTTGGGGGTCCGGTCTCCCAGCCCAACCGAAGAACCAGAACACTCAAGATGCAATCAAGCAGAGAACAATTTACTGAGAGCCACAAGTCAGCATGCTGGGGTCAACCAAGAACAGTTGGTGACCGTGGTCCAGTTTGGATTCTTACTTTTATACCCAGTTTAGAGAATTTTCAAATGGGCTTGATAACCTTTGCAGGGATTGGCTACACATTACAAAATTGCTCATAGGGAGCTAGGCAGGCGATTGGAAAGGGGAAAGCTCTATGGCTATTGTAAACAGGATGTTGGCTGGGGATGGAGAGATAATGAGTAACTGTCCAGTTGGAGCTCGATTGGCTAGCTCGGGCGGTGGCATTTCCTGAAAACTTACTTCATTTACATTAAGAGACCTACTGCGTCACCTGAGGCCTGTCATGGCTTCTGTCTAGTCCTTTCAGGCAGACTCTTATTTACAGACTTTATCTTCAAAATTCACTTTAAGTTTCATAAAGTTTTCCCTTTATATTTTAAGTTTTAGTAAAGATGTGACTGATAGCAGGAGGAGTGGAAGAGTATCACTCAGAAACACACTGGCACCTCTGTGACAAAGGTCTCTGCAGAGGAGAGGAATTTATCAATGGAAGAAAGCAATACTTCATTGTTTTTGTCGTTGTTGTTTTGGGTTCACACTGGCTTTGATTAGTACTAATTTTTCTTTTTTCTACTTTTTCTTTCCCTTTCTTTCTTTCTTTCTTTCTTTCTTTCTTTCTTTCTTTCTTTCTTTCTTTCTTTCTTTCTTTCTTTCTTTCTTTCTTTCTTTCTTCTTTCTTTCTTTCTTTCTTTCTTTCTTTCTTTCTTTCTTTCTTTCTTTCTTTCTTTCTTTCTTTCTTTCTTTCTTTCTTTCTTTCTTTCTTTCTTTCTTTCTTTCTTTCTTTCTTTCTTTCTTCCTTCCTTTCTTCCTTTCTTCCTTTCTTCCTTCCTTTCTTTCTTTCTTCTTTCTTTCATTCTTTCTTTCTTTCTTTCTTTCTTTCTTTCTTTCTTTCTCTTTCTTTCTTTCTTTCTTTCTTTCTTTCTTTCTTTCTTTCTTTCTATCTTTCTTTCTTTCATCTTTCTTTCTTTCTTTCTTTCTTTCTTTCTTTCTTTCTTTCTTTCTTTCTTTCTTTCTTTCTTTCTTTCTTTCTTTCTTCCTTCCTTCCTTCCTTCCTTCCTTCCTTCCTTCCTTCATTCCTTCCTTCCTTCTTTCCTTCCTTCCTTCTTTCCTTCCTTCCTTCTTTCTTTTTGGGCCATACCCAAAATGATGCTCAGGGATAACTCCTGGTTATGAGCTCAGAAATCCCTCTTGCCTTGGGGGCCATATGTAACTTTAGGGGATTAAACCCTTCTAGGTCAGCGACATGCAAGGCAAACACCCTACTGCTGACCACTGCTCCAGTCCTGCTTAGGACTTATTTCTGGATTATTATTAAAGATCGTCCTTGGCAAGATTTGAAGGACCATATGTGGTGGTGAGGATTGCAGAGCTTTGAGGGGATCATATTTGTTGCTAGGGGTTAAACCTGGGTTGGCCACATGCAAGGCCAAGGCTCTATTATCTCTCAGAACAATACTTTATCCCATTGTTCCTGCCAATGTTTCTAATTTTTGAAAGGTTGTACAGAAAGATATTAGGAATAGAACAGCCAAGGAAGTCACAATTTAGCTCAAGACAGAAGCTTAATAAGACTTTGTGGGGTATTATATTTTTTTCCACAACTGACTGATTCTATAATGTGGTTGTGTAACTGTGATGATAGATTTCAATTGAACCTGATGCCAGATAGCATCCCTGAGTAGGGGGACTTAGTCAAAGTCCAAAGCCAAGAAGGGAGACAAAACAAGGGGCCAGTACAGTGTAAGGGGTTTAGTTTGCACATGGCTCACTAGGGTTTAATCCTTGGCATTTCATATAGTCCTCAGAGTAATTGCTAAGTACTGCTAGGTGTGGCCCAAAATAAAGAAAAAAAAACTAGCAAGGACATTGAAGGAGAAAATTGAAGCCTCTTCTATTTAATAATTATAGCAAACTGTAAACACAGCCTTACTCTTTTCCTGATAAATATAAACTGTACCCTAATTCCTTAAGCTCCAAACATATTAACATTTAGCTCAAAATAATGAAAAAAAAAACCCCAATATCAAGATAAACACACATTCTGAAGAGAAAAGAAATGGTCAAAATCATGCTAACTCTGAAACCAAAATGGGAATTATTCAACATATTACAGTTAATAAATTCAGTGTATTAAAGGAAATGATAGATAATGTATGTACTAGATAATAATGTACAAGAGCAGGTAGATAATAGAGTCAAAGGGCCTGGAAATATAAGAACTGAAAAGAAATTCTAATAATTAGAAACACAACAGAAGTGAATGATGTTGGAATCTTCAGCAGATTCGATAAGTGGATGTGTTATATGTAAGAAAAAAATTGGTGACCTTGACTACAAGCCTATATAAACATTCCAGTCTGTAAAGAGAAAGGATGAAAAACAAGAGCAATAAGTGGAACAAAAGATCTAAGATCTGTTTAACAATGTCAAAAGTGTAACATACAATGGGCCGGAGCGGTAGTGCATCAGTAGGGCGTTTGCCTTGCATGCCACTGACCGAGTACAAACCACAGTTCAATCCCCCCGCATCCCATATGATCCCCCAAGCCAGGAGCAATTTCTGAGCACATAGCCAGGAGTAACCCCCGAGTGTCACCAGGTGTGACCCAAAACTATAACAACAACAAGAAGTCAATTAGAAGACAGTCTGTCAAAGAATGCGCACCTCAAAATTAATAGCAGTTCTTGTGCCCTCTTTTATTTCCTAGAACAGTGTTTTGTAGTTTTCTTTGTATAGGTCCTTCATCTCTTTATATAAGTTGACTCCAGGGTATTTGAGATTGTGTGGCACTAATGTGAATGAGATTTTTTAGTTTTTTATTTGGGGGGACACCTTCATCCAGTGATGCTTAGGGTTTTACTCCTGGCTTGGGGGACCATATGGGATGCCTGGGGATCAGTCCTAGGTTAGAGTGTGCAAGGCAAATACCCTACTGCTTGTGCCACTGGTCCAGCCCAGGGAACTTTTTTAATGTCCATTTCTTCTCTATCATTATTTGTGTATAAGAAGACCATTGATTAGGACTGTAGCAATAGCTCAGTTGTAGGATGTTTTCCTTGCATGTGGCCAACCCAGGATGAACCTCAATTCGATCACCAGCATCCCATATGTCCCAAACCAGGAGAGATTTCTGAGCACAGAGCAAGAAGTAACACCTGAGCATCACCGGATGTGGCCCAAATACAAAATAACAAAAAAAGTGTGACATATAATAATTAGAATTCACGAAATAGCTTAAAGAATCAAGAGGACATGGGGGGATTGATGGCAGGAAAGTTACTCTGGGTGAAGAAGGGTGAACATTTTATGACTGAAACCCAACTACAAACATGTTTGTAACTATGGTGCTTAAATAAAGATATATTAAAAAATAAAACAAGAGATAGTACAGTGGTTAATGTGTAAATCTTGCTGTAGATAACTCCAATTCTCTGTACCATAGAGTCCCCCACGCATCATGTAGTATAGTCTTAAAGGCCCCTTAACTTTGCTAAGCAATCCTGGCACAGAAGAGCCTGGGCAGCACCACATTCTCAAGCTCTTTTATCATACCACTTGACCTGGTTAGCTAAGCACTACTTAAAAGATGATCTCCTAAAAGCAAAGGTGAATAAAGGAATGAAGAGTTAATGTTATATTATATTAACATATTTTGTACATTATATCAACATATGTATGTACATTGCAAATACAAAGAGAAAAATCTTGAAAGTCACCAAAGTAAAAACAAGACAACAAATAATTTGGGGGGATAAAAGCTAAGAAGAAAAGAGACCTTCTCAGCAGACTATATAAACAAAAGTATAAAGAGTAGTGACTTTATCAGCTCCAACCTTTAAATATCTAATAAAAAAATTTAAAAGTTATAGTGAAATATTTTGTCAAAAATTGAGAAAAACCAATCACCAGGAATGTTCCCTGTCTTAAATGATAGAACAAATTCTTTAAGAAGGACAGAACTAATTTAGATCAGAAATATAGATATAAATATAGTGTCATATAGAAATAAGTGAAGAGAAAATAGAACATTTTGTTTTTCTTAACATAATTGATCTAAAATATTACTTGAAATAAAAAATGTTTCTTCAAAATGTCAATGAAATTAATTTTTTTAGATAAAGAGAAGACTCAAACTGCTAAAATTTGAGTAGAAAATAGGAATATTATTATTGACTCTACAGAACTAAAAAAGATTATTAGAGTACAATGTAAGTTAAACAAATTGGATAATGTAGATAAAATGAATATAATTTTAGGAGCACAAAATTTACCAAGTCTAAGTCCTGAATAGGCCTCATGTGTATGTATGTGTTGTGTGTGTTTGTGTGTGTTTTCCACATACCATCCATTATCCCACAGATGCTACTGGCACTGTCTGTGGAGATAGCAGCAGACTCCACAGCTGACGGGCTCAGTCCAACCAGATTCCCCTCTGCCATTATTCTGCCATGATCCGTCACAGTTTAATTTGTGCTTGTGCTTTAGAGGCACTGGCTAGAGAACAAAAGTTCCGTTATCCCCTCTTTTTAGGTTTGATTACTCCATAGACCCTATTCCAAATTCCAGTAAAACAGCCTAAGGTTTACCAGTTTACTACTTTTTTTTGGGGGGGGGGCATACCCATTGAGGCTCAGGGGTTACTCCTGGCTATGAGCTCAGAAATAGCTCCTGGCTTAGGGAACCATAAGGGACACCGGGGGATCGAACCACAGTCCATCCTAGGCTAGTGCAGACAAGCCTTACTTCTTGTGCCACTACTCCTGCCCCTACTTTTTTTTAACCAAAGGATAAAATAATAAAAATACAAAATTGGAAGGATAGTACTGAGTAATACTGAGGTAAGGGCACTTGTCTTGCATGTGGCTCAATCCTAGGACTGCATATGGCCTACCCTTGTAGTGACAGTGAATTCGGGCCATTCCCACCACCAGTGTTGTCCTCCCTCTGCCCCTGTTCCCATCATGCATCCCATATCTCCTCCTTTTGCCTCCTGGAGTGCTAGTGTAACATGTCCTTTTTGTATATAACCCAATAAAGATTGGGTATCTTGATTCTGTTGTCATTGTCTTTGGGTTTGGCATTTAGTCTGATCAACTTTTATTTACACTCAATGTTCGTATGACTATTTGCTCCTAGTACCATCCACTTTTTTTTCTACCTCAATTTATGAGGCAGAATAAGATGACTCAAGTTCTGTGGTTCTGGGCCCGGAGAGATAGCACAGCGGCATTTGCCTTGCAAGAAGCCAATCCAGGACCTAAGGTGGTTGGTTCGAATCCCGGTGTCCCATATGGTCCCCTGTGCCTGCCAGGAGCTATTTCTGAGCAGACAGCCAGGAGTAACCCCTGAGCATCTCCGGGTGTGGCCCAAAAACCAAAAAAAAAAAAAAAAAAAAAAAGTTCTGTGGTTCTGTTGGGTAAAACAAAAACTCTGGGAGGAGTCTATCTAGGAGCTATCAATATCAATTTAAAAGAAGAAAGGGAAAAGAAAAAATAACAAAAACAAAACAAAATAATCAATGACAATGACAAAAAACACATCAGAAACAATAAACAACAACTAAACAACAACAATAAGGAAAAAGAAAAAAAGGAAGGAGGGCTTGTGTGGCAAGGGTTTGTAGTTTTTTGTTTGGATAGGCACAGTAAGTATAGGGGAAATTGGAAAGGGAATTTTCTTGGCCTAAGAGATGCAGGGTTTCTCTACCCTTGAAGCATAAGGTTATGGGAGCAATTACAGGCTCCAACATGCTGATTGTCAAACCCCAAAATTCTTTATATAGTGTCAGGAAAATTTCTGCTCCATTGTGGTTGTCAAAATCAGTCCTCTGTCATTAGAGAGAGGTCTTGGAATTTGCATAGATCCTAGGAAGAAGCCTAGGATAGAGTCTTTATGATTCCATAAGTTCCGCTCCATCACGGTTGTTGTGGTCTGTCTTCTTTAATTAGTGATCATGATTTTTGCACAGATCCTAGGACAAAGCCTAGGATAGAGTCTTTACTTATGATTCTAGAAGTTCTGTTTAGTCTGGTTGTCAAAGTCAGACCTCGGGAATTAGAGATCTTGGTTTTTGTACAAATTCTAGGCTAGGGTCTTTCTTATTGGCCCCAGAAAAAGTCCTGCTCAGTTGCAATTGTCAAAGTCAGTCTTCTGTAATTAGTAATCTTGGTCTTTGCAGAGAATAAAGGATACAGTATCTTCTGATTTCATCTTACTGTTAGATGGTGAGGTAGGGAAACCTGCTCTTAGATCAAGTTGTTGATGTTTCCACATAGTCAGGGTATCATATCAACCTAGCCTAATTTGGTGCCATATGATATTAGGAACTCCCCTGGGGGAGTTTAGTTCCTGGTGTTGTTACAAGGAACTATGTCAGTTCTATGGTTGGGATCTGAGGTTTGGGGTTGGATGGTCATTTTACCATCACATGGAGTCTAAGTCAAGTCCCCATGACAAATGTTCAGGGTGGGAGGCGGAATTGTATTATAAAATTTATATGGGTTCTTACCTCTAGTAGATAAGAGCTTGTTTCTATATATCAGATTTTCCCTGTTTTTTAATATGCCTATGTGAAGGGAACAGTGCCATATTATATTGCTGGTGCATTTGGGGGTAAGGATGACAATCTCTATACAATCTCTGTGCCCTGGTTTGGACCTGAGCTTTTATCCCCAGCAAAATGTTCTTTTTTTTTCTAGAATTTCATATTCAACAGAACCAAATCAAGCAAACTTAAAAAATATATATAAATAAATAAAATTTAAAATAAAAAAATTGAATAAATAGAAAAGGAAATAAACACAATACTAAGAGGTATAAATATTGAAGTATTAAAAACAGGGAAATATAGCTATCCCCTTTGAGTCTTTTGAGATATTCTTGGGTGAACTGATAGCCAGGTTACATTTTCATCCCACACCATGGACTTATTGAGTTTGAGTGACGGTTTGCATCAGTTAAAGGATCAGGTACTGTCCTTGAGCTGAAGGTCTTTCTGGAGCTGAATCCAGTAGCATGCAATAATACACAAGTAGGGGTTTGTGTGAGAAGGGCCACTTAGAATGAGTCAGCAGGAGTGGTGGTTGCAGCTTCTTTAAGAAAAGCAACTTTAATTAGGACTGGAGCAACAGCCCAGTGGTAGGGTGTTTGCCTTGCATGCGGCTGATACAGTACGGACCTGGATGGATCCTTGGCAGCCCATATGGTCCCCCAAACCGGAAGTGATTTCTGAGTGCATATTCTTTTTTTTTTAATTTATTTAAACACCTTAATTACATACATGATTGTGTTTGGGTTTCAGTCATATAAAGAACACCACCCATCACCAGTGCAACATTCCCATCACCAATGTCCCAAGTCTCCCTCCTCCCCACCCGACCCCCGCCTGTACTTTAGACAGGCTCTCCATTTTCCTCATATATTCTCGTTATTAGGACAGTTCAAAATGTAGTTATTTCCCTAACTAAACTCCTCACTATTTGTGGTGAGCTTCCTGAGGTGAGCTGGAACTTCCAGCTCTTTTCTCTTTTGTGTCTGAAAATTATTATTACAAGGGTGTCTTTCATTTTTCTTAAAACCCATAGATGAGTGAGACCATTCTGCGTTTTTCTCTCTCTCTCTGACTTATTTCACTCAGCATAATAGATTCCGTGTACATCCATGTATAGGAAAATTTCATGACTTCATCTCTCCTGACAGCTGCATAATATTCCATTGTGTATATGTACCACAGTTTCTTTAGCCATTCGTCTGTTGAAGGGCATCTTGGTTGTTTCCAGAGTCTTGCTATGGTAAATAGTGCTGCAATGAATATAGGTGTAAGGAAGGGGTTTTTGTATTGTATTTTTGCGTTCCTAGGGTATATTCCTAGGAGTGGTATAGCTGGATCGTATGGGAGCTCGATTTCCAGTTTTTGGAGGAATCTCCATATCGCTTTCCATAAAGGTTGAACTAGATGGCATTCCCACCAGCAGTGGATAAGAGTTCCTTTCTCTTCACATCCCCGCCAACACTGTTTATTCTCATTCTTTGTGATGTGTGCCATTCTCTGGGGTGTGAGGTGGTATCTCATCTTTGTTTTGATTTGCATCTCCCTGATGATTAGTGATGTGGAACATTTTTTCATGTGTCTTTTGGCCATGTGTATTTCTTCTTTGTCAAAGTGTCTGTTCATTACTTCTCCCCATATTTTGATGGGGTTAGATGTTTTTTTCTTGTAAAGTTCTGTCAGTGCCTTGTATATTTTGGAGATTAGCCCCTTATCTGATGGGTATTGGGTGAATAGTTTCTCCCACTCAGTGGGGGGCTCTTGTATCCTGGGCACTATTTCCTTTGAGGTGCAGAAGCTTCTCAGCTTAATATATTCCCATCTGTTAATCTCTGCTTTCACTTGCTTGGAGAGTGCAGTTTCCTCCTTGAAGATGCCTGTAATGTCCTGGAGTGTTTTGCCTATGTGCTGTTCTATATATCTTATGGTTTGGGGGCTGATATCGAGGTCTTTAATCCATTTGGATTTTACCTTTGTACATGATGTTAGCTGGGGGTCTAAGTTCAATTTTTTGCAAGTGGCTATCCAATTGTGCCAACACCACTTGTTGAAGAGGCTTTCCCTGCTCCATTTAGGATTTCCTGCTCCTTTATCTAAAATTAGGTGATTGTATGTCTGGGGAACATTTTCTGAGTATTCAAGCCTATTCCACTGATCTGAGGGTCTGTCCTTATTCCAATACCATGCTGTTTTGATAAATATTGCTTTGTAGTACAGTTTAAAGTTGGGAAAAGTAATTCCTCCCATATTCTTTTTCCCAATGATTGCTTTAGCTATTCGAGGGTGTTTATTATTCCAAATGAATTTCAAAAGTGTCTGATCCACTTCTTTGAAGAATGTCATGGGTATCTTTAGAGGGATGGCATTAAATCTATATAATGCCTTGGGGAGTATTGCCATTTTGATGATGTTAATCCTGCCAATCCATGAGCAGGGTATGTGTTTCCATTTCCGTGTGTCCTCTCTTATTTCTTGGAGCAGAGTTTTATAGTTTTCCTTGTATAGGTCCTTCACATATTTAGTCAAGTTGATTCCAAGATATTTGAGTTTGTGTGGCACTATTGTGAATGGGGTTGTTTTCTTAATGTCCATTTCATCCTTATTACTATTGGTGTAGAGAAAGGCCATTGATTTTTGTGTGTTAATTTTGTAGCCTGCCACCTTGCTATATGAGTCTATTGTTTCTAGAAGCTTTTTGATAGAGTCTTTAGGGTTTTCTAAGTAGAGTATCATGTCATCTGCAAACAGTGAGAGCTTGATTTCTTCCTTTCCTATCTGGATTCCCTTGATATCCTTTTCTTGCCTAATCGCTATAGCAAGTACTTCCAGTGCTATGTTGAATAGGAGTGGTGAGAGAGGACAGCCTTGTCTTGTGCCAGAATTTAGAGGGAAGGCTTTTAGTTTTTCTCCATTGAGGATAATATTTGCCACTGGCTTGTGGTAGATGGCCTTCACTATATTGAGAAAGGTTCCCTCCATTCCCATCTTGCTGAGAGTTTTGATCAAGAATGGGTGTTGGATCTTATCAAATGCTTTCTCTGCATCTATTGATATGATCATGTGGTTTTTCTTTTTCTTGTTATTGATGTTGTGTATTATGTTGTTAGATTTACGGATGTTAAACCAGCCTTGCATTCCCGGGATGAAACCTACTTGATCATAGTGGATGATCTTTTTAACGAGGCATTGAATCCTATTTGCCAGGATTTTGTTGAGGATCTTTGCATCTGCATTCATCAGTGATATTGGTCTGTAATTTTCTTTTTTGGTAGCATCTCTGTCTGGTTTAGGTATCAAGGTGATGATGGCTTCATAAAAGCTATTTGGAAGTGTTTCTGTTTGTTCAATTTCATGAAAGAGTCTTGCCAAGATTGGCAGTAGTTCCTCTTGGAAAGTTTGATAGAATTCATTAGTGAATCCATCTGGACCTGGGCTTTTGTTTTTCGGCAGATATTTGATTACTGTTTTAATTTCATCAATGGTGATGGGGGTGTTTAGATATGCTACATCCTCTTCCTTCAACCGTGGAAGATTATAAGAGTCCAAGAATTTATCCATTTCTTCCAGGTTCTCATTTTTAGTGGCGTAGAGTTTTTCAAATTAGTTTCTGATTACCCTTTGAATCTCTGTCATATCAGTAGTGATCTCTCCTTTTTCATTCCTGATACGAGTTATCAAGTTTCTCTCTCTCTCTTTCTTTGTTAGGTTTGCCAGTGGTCTATCAATCTTGTTTATTTTTTCAAAGAACCAACTTCTGCTTTCGTTGATCTTTCGGATTGTTTTTTGGGTTTCCACTTCGTTGATTTCTGCTCTCAGCTTTGTTATTTCCTTCTGTCTTCCTATTCTTGGGTCCTTTTGTTGAGCATTTTCTAGTTCTATTAGCTGTGTCATTAAGCTACTCAGGTAAGCTCCTTCTTCCTTCCTGATGTGTGCTTGCAAAGCTATAAATTTTCCTCTCAGTACTGCTTTTGCTGTGTCCCATAAGTTCTGATAGTTTGTGTCTTTATTGTCATTTGTTTCCAGGAACCTTTTGATTTCCTCCTTGATTTCATCTCGAACCCACTGGTTATTGAGCATGAGGCTGTTTAACTTCCAGGTATTAAAGTGTTTCTTCTGAGTCCCTTTGGAGTTCACAAATAATTTCAGAGCCTTGTGGTCAGCGAAGGTAGTCTGCAAAATTTCTATCCTCTTGATCTTATGGAGGTATGTTTTATGTGCCAGCATGTAGACTATCCTGGAGAATGTCCCATGTACATTGGAGAAGAATGTGTATCCAGGTTTCTGGGGATGGAGTGTCCTATATATATCCACTAGGCCTCTTTCTTCCATTTCTCTCCTCAGGTCTAGAATATTCTTGTTGGGTTTCAGTCTTGTTGACCTATCCAGTGTTGACAAAGCCGTGTTAAGTTCCCCCACAATTATTGTGATGTTGTTGATATTATTTTTCAGATTTGTCAACAGTTGTATTAAATATTTTGCTGGCCCCTCATTCGGTGCATATATGTTTAGGAGAGTGAATTCTTCCTGCTCTACGTACCCCTTGATTAATATAAAATGTCCATCTTTGTCCCTTACAACCTTCCTGAGTATAAAGTTTGCATTATCTGATATTAGTATGGCCACTCCAGCTTTTTTATGGGTGTTGTTTGCTTGGATGATTTTTCTCCAGCCTTTTATTTTGAGTCTATGTTTGTTCTGACTATTCAGGTGCGTTTCTTGTAGGCAGCAGAAGGTTGGATTGAGTTTTTTGATCCATTTAGCCACTCTGTGTCTCTTAACTGGTGCATTTAGTCCATTGACGTTGAGAGAAAGAATTGTCCTGGGATTTAACGCCATCTTTATTTCAAAATTTGGTGTGTCTTTTGGGTAGTCTTGTCTTAGATTAGGTCTTTCAGTTTTTCTCTTAAGACTGGTTTTGTGTCTGTGAAGTTTCTGAGCTGTTTTTTGTCTGTGAAGCCATGTATTCTTCTGTCAAACCGGAAAGTGAGTTTTGCTGGGTATAGTATTCTGGGTGAAGCATTCATTTCATTCAGTCTTGTCACAATATCCCACCACTGCTTTCTGGCATTGAATGTTTCTGGTGACAGGTCTGCTGTAAATCTCAGGGAAGCTTGCTTGAACGTGATTTCCCCTTTTGATATTGCTGTTTTCAGAATTCTGTCTCTATCTGTGGGATTTGTCATTGTGACTAGGATGTGTCTTGGGGTGGTTTTTCTGGGGTCTCTTTTGGTTGGTACTCTTCGGGCATGCAGGATTTGATCACATATATTCTTTAGCTCTGGAAGTTTCTCTTTAATGATGCTCTTGACCGTTGATTCTTCCTGGAAATTTTCTTCCTGGGTCTTTTGGACTCCAATGATTCTTAAGTTGTTTCTGTTGATCTTATCATAGACTTCTATTTTCATCTGTTCCCATTCTTTGACTAATTTTTCCATTGTCTGCTCATTTGCTTTAAGTTTTTTGTCCAATCTCTCCTGCTGTATGGAATTGTTATGTATCTCATCTTCCACAGCACCAAGTCTATTCTCAGCTTCTGATACCCTGTCCCAGAGCTTATCCATTTTGTCATTCACTTCGTTTACTGACTTTTTCAGTCCTGTTAGTTGACATGTTATTTCAGTTTGGAGTTTTGTGATTTCTGTCTTCATATTTTCTTGGTTCTTATTAGTGTTCTGTTCAACTCGATCCATGGTTTCTTGGAGTCCGTTGAGCATCTTCCATATTGCTAGTCTAAAGTCCTTATCTGAGATGTTGATTAGTTGGTTGGTCATTATCTGGTCCTCAGATTTGTCATCTTCATTCTCTATGTCTGATGCTGGCCTGCGTTGTTTCCCCATTGTCACACTTGTATTGTGGGTTTTTCTACGTGTTGTGGTGGTATTCATTGTCTATATGATGTAGGCAGCACACTCCTCTGGCTCCTCCCTTTCTGGATGGGCTGACTTGCCTCTAAGGGAGGGGAGTCCTCCGTGGATGAAGCCTCACACTGGGTCAAATCTTAAGCCCGAGCATGCAACAGAGAAGACAGTCCAGAGAGAAATGTTTGCTTCTGTGATATAGCACTGTTCTTAGTGTAATTTTTCCTTCTTGTTGCAATGGTGTTCTTTCCTTAGAAAGAGTGCACGGCCACGTAGCGAAGCGGAGCGGCCGTGCTCTGCTGGAGCCTCTTTTTGCCCCACTCGCAAGAGTTTCACGCAAGAGGACAGTAGACAGATATATACAGGTCCAACTCACAGTTTTTCACAGTTGGGCCCCACTGGGCCGGTGTACTTTCGTGGGTTTTCCCCGCCTGGTGTCACACACAGGGAGCCGGCTTTTGCAAAGTCTTGCCGGTTTTCATGCTATGTAGTCCCTCCCTGAAAATGGCGTCTGGGCGAGCGATGTTTCTGGAGCCTCTTTTTGCCCCACTCGCAAGAGTTTCATGCAAGAGGACAGTAGACAGACATATACAGGTCAAACTCACATTTTTTCACAGTTGGGCCCCAGTGGGCCGGTGTACTTTCGTGGGTTTTCCCCGCCTGGTGTCACACACAGGGAGCCGGCTTTTGCAAAGTCTTGCCGGTTTTCATGCTATGTAGTCCCTCCCTGAAAATGGCATCTGGGCGAGCGAGGTTTCTGGAGCCTCTTTTTGCCCCACTCGCAAGAGTTTCACGCAAGAGGACAGTAGACAGACATATACAGGTCAAACTCACAGTTTTTCACAGTTGGGCCCCCACTGGGCCGGTGTATTTTCGTGGGTTTTCCTCGCCTGGTGTCACACACAGGGAGCCGGCTTTTGCAAAGTCTTGCCGGTTTTCCCTGAGTGCATATTCTAAGAATAATCCTGAGCATCACCGGGTGCGACCCAAAAACCAAAAACCAAAACAAACAAACAAAAAAACAAACACAAAATAAAAAGAAAAGAAAAGCAACTTCAAGATGCCTACTCTCACCACTTCTATTTTACATAAGACCAGTAGTCTTTCCCTGAAAATTAGCATTGAAAAAAAGACATAAATTTGTAGGAAGTAAGTAATTTTATCTCTATTGGCTGATGGTGCAATCTTATGAAATAAAACCCTAAAAATTTCACCCTCCATCAATACCTTCGTAGAACTAATAATTTAATTTAGCAGAATAGCAGTATACAAAGAAAAAATACAAAAATCACTTCCATTTTTGTATATAATAAACTACCTGGAAAGGAAATAACAAAAATAATTATATAATTTTATTTATCATAGCATGATTAAATAGAATAGCATATTAATTAGCTTAGTCAAGAAAAAATATATAATGACCCATAATTCTGGGGAGTAAAGGAGGAAGATATGGGATGCATGCTAGGAACAGGGGTGGAGGGAGGACAACACCTGTGGTGGGACTACCCCTTATTTATTGTCACTATGTACCTTAGATATCACTGTGAAAGATTTGTAATTTACTTTAGCCACAATAAAATTTAACAAAAAGACACTGAAGAAATAATTTAATAATGCAAATAAATGAAAAGATATCCTATGGTCATGGAATAAAAATAATTTTGTTAACATAGTGTACTGGAGTGGGTTTGGAGTGGTAGCACAGTGGTAGGGTGTTTTGCCTTGTATGTGGCTGACATAGGATGGACTGCAGTTCAACCCCCCAGTGTCCCATATGGTTTGCCAAGTCAGGAGTGATTTCTGAGTGCTTAGCCAGGAATTACCCTGAGCTTCATTGAGTGTGTCCCAAAAAACAAAAAACAAAAAAAAAAAAAAGAAAGAAAAAAAAAGAAAAAGAAAAGGTGTACCATATGATATATCTATGGACTCTATAATAATCTAAATAATTTCTACAGAAATAGAAAAACTATCCTAAAATTCATATCAAATCTCAAGCAATTCTGAATGTCTAAATCAATCTTGATAAAAAAGAACAAACCTGGATGACTTACTACCTTAATCGTGGCAGTATAATATTGGCATAAAGATAAATATTGGAAAATATATAGACCATTAAGAATAGGATCAAAAAGCTAAGAAAAATTCTCATATATATCAAATGATTTTTCATGAGGGTCACTATACCGTTCAATACGGAAATGTCAACGTTTTGCATTTTTATGCTTAGTAAACCAGATAGCCTCACGGAAAGGAATACAACTGAACCTCATATGTCACACCAAATATACCAATCAAGTAAAATTATATAAACTAAATATAAGACCTAATAAATTCAATACATTTAGATAAAAACAAGAAAAACTTAATGATAATGAATAAGTCAATAATTTGTTATAGATTATAGCAAAGGCATAATTAGGAGTCTCAAACTCGAGGCCCACCCTCCTTACAACATTTTGTGGCCCTGCCCTAGAGGAATCTTTTTTTGTTTTGTTTTGTTTTAGTTGTTTGGGTCACACCCCCCAATGTTCAAGGCTTACTACTGACTTTGCACTCAAGAATCACCCCGACTTTGAGTGGTGAATTCAGTTAGAGAAATAACTCCACTGACAACTGTCATGACAATGGTAGTGAGTGAGAGAAATAAAATACCTGTATTGAATACAGGCAGGGGTTGGGGAGGAGGAAGATATGGGGCATTATTGATAGGAAGATTGCACTGGTGAAGGGAGGCTACAAACATCTTTGTAATCATGGTGCTTCAATGAAGATATTAATTTAAAAAAATTAGCAACGAAGAGAAGTTTAAGCTTTTTATTAAAATGGCTAACACTAAAAAGAATGCTTGCAAAATGGAATAATAGTCTTATAAATCACATATCTATTAATTTCAGAATATATATAAATATCTAAAATTAAATAATAAAATTCCACAATCTGATTATTTGAAGTCAAGGACTACTTGAAAATGTTTTCATCAAAGTGTGTGTATAGTTCATTTTTAGGCTATATGTGGCTATGCTCAGGGTTTATCCCTGGCTTTGTGCCCAGTCATCACTTCTGGTGATTTTTCAGCAACCATATATGGTGCTGGGAATCAAATTGGGGTGTATGGCATGCAAATGCCCTGCCCAATATACTATCAATTGGGCCAAAAAAAAACTCCACAAAAACAAAATGAGATAAATTAAGTCAAAAAACATCTGAAAATATAATCAGCATCCCAATAATGATGGGAATTTCTATATAATCCATGATTATATGCCACTTTATACACATTAGAATGCCTATTATATAAATGTATATATGTATAATAAACACATATATAAGTGTTATAATGATGCAAATAAATTGAAAGCTTATAAATTGTTAATGGGAATGGAAATGTACAGCTGCTGTGAAAAAACAGTATGGTGATTTCTAAAACAAAATTAAAATACCTTATGATCAAGTATTTCTGCTACTCCATATACACCCAAAAGAACTGAAAACAAAGTCTTAATGAAGTATTTGTGTACACAGATTCATCATATTATACAAGAATATAGAATATAGAAAGGATGTAGAAAAATCCAAGTATACATTAAAGAACAAAAGGATAAATAGATTGTGGTATATATATGTATATATAAGATAAAATGTTATATGGCCTTAAAAAGGATAGAAATTTTGCAACATCCTACAGCATCAAACTCTGCAAAAATGTACAGTATTAGTAATCCTTTAGAATCTCATGCTAAGTTAATTACACCAGTTATCAGATGAATTCTCTTACATGAAGTAGAGTAACCAAACTCATAAAGACAGAATATATAATGTTGGTTGCTAGGTACAGTGGTAAAGAGGAGAATAGGGGAGTGATTGCTTAATGAAATTAAATTTTGGTTTTGCAAGAGGAAGAGTGTTTTGATAGTTAACATTTCACAAAGATGTGAATGTAACTAATATTACTAAACTATAAACTCTAAAGTAGCTATGGTGGTAAATTTTATGTTTGTCTATAGCCCACATTTAAAAAATCTGGTTGTATAAAGTAAAACAACTTATTAAGATATCTCATAACAAATGGGAGGAAGAAATTAGGTATGCTCTATTATGGCTAACCTATATTCCATATGAGAAGCATCCTATTATTTACAGGCTAATTTAGATTAAAATTACATATTGTAAACTCTAAAATAATCAATATTTTAAGTAGTTATTTGGTAGGTTCAGAGAGGATATAAAAAAGGCTATCATAAAAATTCTCATTTCAAAACATTAAAGTTAAAAAACAGAGTGGGAGATAAACAAAAACTAATGTAAGAAGGAGAAAATATTTAACATTGAAGAAATAAAATTTTAACTATATTAAATATCACATTAGTTATGAATGCTCTCAACTAAACCATCAGGGTTTATTAAAAAATAAGATTTTTATGTCTATTTTCCAAAAAAGTAAAAGAAACTTCTGATGGATCTTACAGTTTTAACAAAAATTAATACAAAGTTCAAAATTATGATCTGCTTTAGAATATGGCAAAGTACATCAATTTGGTTTCAGGTGTGATGCATTTTTAGATGCCTGTCCAAAGTTCTCATATATAAAAATATTGATGAGATGATTATAATTAATATTAAATCTTTTTCTCTACAAAAAGACATTGCTGAAAAAATTAAAGAGCAAGCTGATCAAGCCACAGACTGAATGAAAACGTTTTCAAAACAAGAAAGTTTTGAACTCAAAAAGAAGTCAAATAAGCCCATTAAAAAATGGACAGAGAATCTGAACTGAAGCCTGAATAAAGAAAACATGCTGGTAGCATAAGGGTATGTAAAGATAGATGATGTCATTTGTCACTAAAGAAGTACAAATTAAAACCAAAATGGTTTATCATCACATGCAAAAAACCTGACAGTGACAATTGCTGGCAAAGCTAGAAAACAACAAAAACTGTCATTTGGGAAGAAAATAAAAAATAACACAACACCGTGAAAAACTGAAGCTATTAAACAAAACTAAATAATCACTACACATTCCTTCAATTGCTTTTCTAGGTATTTACCCAACTGGTTTAAACATTTCTACCTAAAAGAAACTGCATATGAATGTTAAAAGAATTTTCATCCTCAGGTTCCTCAAATTGTAAACAACCAAATAGTCTTGAAGAGGTACATGAAGAAAGTGTGATGTATTTTTCTGTGTAGTACTATAAATTACAAAATAATTATAATATAACAATATAGTTATAATACTATAACTACAGAGATAAAATAAATGATCAAGAAATCTAAAGTATACAAAGCCATGAATGTTCAATTAATATTCATGTGAACTATTAGTTCAAAGTCTACATGTTGATAGATTTTATTTGTTTGGTAATCTCCAATTGAAAAAAATTAAAAAATTAAAGACACTAGTGGAGTCAAAGACACTAAAGTATGGAGTAAGGGAAATTAATTTTTGTAAGGTATTCAAAATAGTCTGTGTAACAATTGTACATGCTACTGTATTCATTCATGTTCATTCAAATCTATTGACTTTATGCTACAAAGTTTGAACCTTCATGTGAACACAATATTAAGAGTCACTTAGAAGATTTGAGAATCCCCAGAGAGTGCAGAGTAGATTACAAAAGTATGAAACTCTTGACAATGAAAAAGGTTTTCTAACCATGTTTTCAAATATCATATTCTAATAAGAATAATAGGATTTTTGGATAAATAATTAATTCTACGATTGAGCAGAAAATATTCAAGATTAATCTCATGTGTGTTATTTTACCAGAAAGTGCTTAAAACAAATAAGGTAACAAATCCAACTATAAACATGTTTAAAATCACATGTGGTGATTAAAGAAATTATTATAATTAAAGATATACATTTATAAAATAAAAAATAAAGACTGAGCACAGTGACTCCCATGCACAAAATCACTTAAAAAAACAAATAAAACAAAAAATAATGTTTGAGGAATATGCAGTGAAATTCTAAGATACATAGCAAGATATGTCTTGACTAGGGAACTAAATAAACTCCCAATGGTCAAGGCGGAACAAGTTGAGCAGAAAAGTACATCCCATTTAAGAAATGACTCAAGCATAAAATAATTATCCAGGGGTTTGTGTTGACTGAACATATGATTGAACAAAAATACATGAGGAGGGGCTGGAGGATAGTAAGCTTAACTCTGCATGCGGCTTACTCAAATTTGTAATCCTTGGCACTCCAAAATATCCCCCTGTGCAGGAGTAATTCCTGAGTGCAGAGCCAGGAGTAAGTAACCCCTGAGCATTGCTGGGTGTGGTCCACATCCCCCTAAATCCCAAGAGAATTAAGAGAAAAGAATAATATTAGCATCTTATTATTTCTCCTTTTTTGTTTTCCAGTTTTAGAAAAGAATTAGACACCAATTCAGGAACAATAGCGAGTGGGAGTTTAAGAGTTTAAGAACTCAGTATCCTATTTCCCCAGTTGAGCACAGAATACTGAGGGCACCTTCTTTTCTGGAAGGCTGAAGAAAGTGCGAAAAGGCAAATAAAATAAAATAAATAAAGGCATAAAGTTTATTTTGACAGCTTTAATCAACAAGCCCCCAACGTGGAGCTCTGAGAGAATAACATCGCAGCACTCTTTTCTGACTTCTTCATCACCCCAACACCTTGAGTGATCCATACATACCTTGTCTTGCTCTGCAGCAAATTCTACATGCTCCTGAGTGTGGTGTGACTTTGTTTAATACAGGGTAGTTTAAAAAACAGTCCAGGGTTTATGGGCAATTGAGAAGCTGGACCTTTAGTGCACTCTCCAGAAACTAAAAATAGAAAATCCTAGTAACCAGGTTTGTGAGTTATAGGAGCCACCAAAGTTATTAAGTAAACCAATCCATCAGAGGGAGGAAGAAAGAGTGATACAAGTTTCCTCAGACAAAGGCAAAGAAAGTTTTAATTAATAATAGCACCGATAAATTCTACTCCCACTGTGAAAGTTGAAGGGGTTGAGGAGATGTTGGTAAAGAGCATAGATGTAACACTAGAAATAATGCAATCCTGAATAACTTAATGATTATAGGCAATTACAGTAGTGATCTTCCAAGTTATACTGATATATTAGATTTTTCATCACCTCCACCACAAATGGGGAAAAGGGTATGATGAATATGTTGCTAGCACCATGGCTATATACAACTATCTTTTATGAAAGTATCAAATCAACATGTTGTATATCATAGCTTTTATAATGCTTTGTCATTTATATCCCAATAGAAATGAATGTTAAAAAATGAGTGTGAAAAAAAGTACATGGGAAAAGAGATCAATTCTCCACGAGGGAGTTCTAAGAAATTTATGGATATTTTCTAACTTCATAAAGGTGAGGCATAGATTCCATTTTATTAATACAGACCCAGAGTAATTGCCATTGTGCAGAGGCAGGAGAAGAGGGTAGGTGAGGGGTTAGCTGTCAATGGGGACCCTAGCAAATTCCATATCACATAGGAGGTCAGGGTGAACATTGACATTGTAAATCATGCTGATGGGATGTACGTTGGTGTACTGTGGTGAAAGTGGAAGATTGTTCTGTGATTATAATGGGTGAGGAAGGCCATAGAAGAACTTTCCACTTTCACCACAGCACATCAATGTACATCCTATCAGCATGATTTACAGTGTGCATGTTCACCCTGGCCCCCTAATTATAGTCTACCTCAAATCCAATTTTGAGAAAAGAAAGCTAGAGAAAACTTCACCTTGAGGCCTAGCCTACAATATACCTGAATACTTAAGACAAGCAAAATACTTAAAAAAAAAAAAAAACTAAAAACAAAAAAGGACAGGATGAAAAATGGACAAAGCTAGGAAGAGCCCATTGAGATAGGATGAGGAATTGTGTACTGGGAGTATTTCTCAAGTGTAAAAGACATTAGGTAAAAGCTAACTCAGAAATCAGAAAAGAGTATGGACTTTAATGAAAATGATGTTGGTTCATTAATTGTGATAAATGTACCATATAAATATAGATGATAATAACTGAAGAAATAGTGATGGGGTGCATAAAAACTTTAATTTCTCTGAGTAAAGCAATATTCCATTTTTCCTCCATTACTTTGAAATATGGCCTTTATAATTTTCTAAATCTATCTATTCATATCTGTTTTGTTCACTGGTCAGTTTATGTCTTAATAACAAGCAAAAATAGTCATTTTAGTGTCTGATAGGCAGGAACATCTTACTTCTTGTTTTAGAAAAATTTCTGAGCTATTCTCACTATTTTTTATACTTAAATTTTAATCAACTTGACTAGTCTCATAAATATATAACCAATCAGTACTTTTAATGAATTCCAGTCATATTATGTAAATGTAGAAAGTATTGAAATCTTCTGAATGTTAATTATTTTAATCAGTAAAAATATATATACTCCTGTTTATACAAGACTTCGTTTATTACCTTCAGTGGAGTTTCAAAGTAGATTCTGCAAATGTATTAGAGATGTTGCTATTTTATAATTTTATCTGATATTTGCCATGGTATGTCATTTTTTAAATTTTTTAAAATAGTTAAATATAGGGCCACACTCAATCATACTCAGGGGTTACTCTGACTCTGCACTCAGAAATCACTATAGGTGGGCTTGTATATGGGATCATCATTAAATTTGGGATCATTATATGGGATGCCAGGATTGAACCTGTGTCAACTGCATGCAAGTATGAACCCTACCCTTTGTGCTATAGCTCTGGCCCTTTATTTTATTTATGTATTTGCTTATATATTTATTTATTTTGGCTTTGGGACCATACATGCTCCTGGTTATGCGCTCAGATATCGCTACTGCCTGGCTTGGGGGACTATATAAGACGCCGGGGGATCAAATTGCGGTTTGTCATAGGTTAGTGCAAGCAAGGCAGATGCCCTACCGCTTGCACCACTGCTCCGGCCCTTCTGGCCCTTTATTTTAAAATATTATTTTTTTTTTTTTTTTGTGATTTTTGGGTCACACCCGGCAGTGCTCAGGGGTTACTCCTGGCTCCATGCTCAGAAATTGCTCCTGGCAGGCACGGGGGACCATATGGGACGCTGGGATTCGAACCGATGACCTCTTGCATGAAAGGCAAACGCCTTACCTCCATGCTATCTCTCCAGCCCCTTAAAATATTATTTTTATGATAAAGACAGTTATTTCATGGCTGTAGAGATAGTACAGGGTGGAAGTTTCAACCCTGGTTTGATCATCAGGGCCCCATCTAGTTCCTTGAGGAGGGCCAAGTGTGATTCCCTGGGCATAGAATTAGGAGTCTGCCATCAAGTATTTTCTAATAATTCCTTATCATAACCAACAATTATTTAAGTTTTATGCAAAAAAGCAATAGCTATCTATCTTTTAATTTCTATGTTTTTCAGGAGGTGTCTCTCAAGTGCACCTAAGGGAGCTTATATTCTTAGACTATGGAGATTTTTGGCTAGCCAGACTGACAATTTTATGCTATGGCCCAAGGATGTGATGCTACTTAGACTCTGCAGTGCTGGACATTTTTGGTACCCACCCAGCAATGTTCAGGGTTTTCCAGGGCTGTACCAGTGATGCTTTTGAGACTGTAGATGCTGAGAATGGAATAAAAAACAGCTGCATTTAGGCAGGAACTAGTATATTTGTACTATTTCTCTGACCCCAAGATTTCTGTAAATTTTTAAGTTGACATTCTTTTTTTGGGGGGTGGGTTTTTGGGTCACTCCCAGTAGCGCTCAGGGGCTACTCCTAGCTCTACAATCAGAAATCGTTCCTGGTAGGCTCAGCGGACCATATGGGATGCCAGGATTCGAACCACCGTCCTTCTGCCTGCAAGGCAAACACCCTTACTCCATACTATCTTTCTGGCCCCTAAGTTGACTTTCCTGTGATCTTTTATGTTGACATTAATCAGATACATAGGAAATCTGTTTTTTTTTTCTATCTATCTCCCATAGCTGACATTAGTTCTATATAGCCATTGACTTTATATCTCCTTTCCCTCTGGTATAACCTGTTCATTATCCAGGACAATCTTTTACCTGTTTCAGTCTTAAGAACAGTGGTGCACACACACACAAGGTCCAGTAATTTTTTTGTTAATTTTTAGATATATGTATCTCAATATATATTATGTTATTATTATATTAATTATATATTTTATATATGTATTAACCAAATGTATAATTTTTGGTTTTGAAGGGTCACAGCCAATGATACTCAAGAGTTACAGCTGGATCTGCACTTAGGAATCACTCCTGGAGGTGCTTGGGAGACTATATCAGATACCAGGAATAAAACCTAGGTCTATGGTAAGTAAGGCAAGCACTCTATCCACTGAACCTTTTCTCTGACACACAGATATGGTTTTTAAATAGTTTTACACATATAAACAGTCATCTGAAAAACAAATAAAACAAATAAAAGTGAAAAGATAATCAGTGAAATAGAATTTTTCTTTGAATTCTGAGGGATTTCTCCATTGGTCTTTTATTTGCTGTGAAGTATTTTAGAGCCTTTCTTTTCTTATTTTTGGTATGTAATCCTTCTGTAAAAGTTTTACTATTTCCAACCCCCTTACCTTGAAATATCTCTGAACATAGGTTTTTAAAACACAGAACACTAAGTAAAAAGAATCAGGAGATCATTTCAGTGTTAAATCTGGACTCAAAATTCAAAATCCATCCCACAAAGACTGGAGAAGACAGACAGCACTGCAAGAACACAAGGGAGTTTTATTCCAGCATGCTGGAGTCAACCAACTCCTAAGAAAATGGTGATGTAGGGTGGGCTCACAGGCCCTTTATTATAGGGAGTTTATGGGAATCCTGCTTTTGAGTTGTTGCTTTTTAAAACTATAGGTTCTTAGTACAAAGTGGCATCAGACAAAAGGCTAGGGTGGATTGTAGGCTCAGTGATGGGAAATAATATATCTCCAGATCCAGGGTGCGATGGTCAATTTCTGTCAGACCCAGAGTGTGGTTGCTTGGCCTTCTGTCCACTGTTGTTTTTCCTAGTGTGTGCCCCTATGGTCTGGTTCCAGGAACTAGCTGTTCTTCTGGGCTTTGTCTTTGTTCTTTAAACTTAATCCTGTCGTGACTGTACTTATGTTTAGGTATCTAAGTAAAGCTATGTTACAATTAATTTTAAATCAAACTTTGATCCTAACACAGACTAGAATTTCTGTTTTGCAATCCCTGTGATCTTAACTTACTACTTTTTGTGTGCTCTTTTTGTAATAGCTTTCATTAGTAGGTCTGATTTGCTTCATTGATCCCTGATTACATATCACTTCTCACTAATTTTGTTTGTCTTTTTGCTTTCTTTTAATGCCAATATTACCTTCATATTCAACATTTTATTCTCGCTAGTTCTTTTAAATATGATTTCTCCTAAGTATCCTTCTCTTTATAGTTATCAGATGTTCTTGTTGCTCAAAAAATGATAATATTAATAAAATGTCTTTAATATTTTTACCCCCATTATCTCCAGCCAGTGTCATACATTTCTTTTCTCTGTTACTTTTGTTCCTGATCTTTCTATTAGAAGTTACTTTAAATATTTGGAAATAACAGAACCAGTTTAAGTAAAAGTAAGTCATTGAAAAGATCATTGAAAAATTTTTACAAGTCTTGACTAAGATTTGTGCTTGGCCATTATTTCTTTGGGATTAAAAAGGAAAGAGACAAGCAGAGGTAGGTTGGCTTTGAAATAGAGATTTACTCTTTTTATTTCTGGTAATGAGCTTTCTTAGCTCTTCTTTCCTGCTGTTGCAGAACCTTCTTGTTTTATTTTATTTAAAAAAAAACTTTATTTGAGACCAGATAGCTCAGCTATAGGGCATTTGTCTTGCATGCAGCTGACCCAGGACAGATTTGAGTCCAAATCCCTGACATCCCATATGGTCCCCCAAGCCAGGAGCGATATCTGAGCACATAGACAAGAGTAACTCCTGACATCTCTGGGTATGGTCCCAAAACAAAATAAAACAAGCAAACAAAAAAACCAAACTAAACACTTTATTTATTGATTGATTAATTGACTGATTGTTTGTTGGGCCACACCCAGCAGTGCTCAGGAGTTTCTCCTGGCTCTGCACTCAGAAATTGCCCCTGGCAAGGCTGGGGAACCACATGGGTGCCAGGAATCAAACTGGGTCCCTCAAGAGGGTACAATTGCAAGACAAATGCCCTACCACTGTGCTATCTCTCCAGCCCCCAAAGCTTCTTGTTTTAGTCTCTCAGAGGATCTTTGCCAAAGAGGAAGAATAGTGATTGGCAGATCAGGAAATGCATGACCTCTAGGAGACTTCCTCTTTCCTACCATAATTTAAGGCAATTCTTTCTCTATTCACCCCTGGGCATTATCTTCAATATTGCTTGTGCCAAATGTTTCCTAAAACTCTCAGCTATTCTGTAAGGTGAGTTCAGAAAATACTTCCATATAATTCCCTGAAAAAGGAAATGTAAAAGACAGGAATTTGTTTATTTGTACAGGGTTGAAGAAAGCATTATTTGAGAGAAAACCAACCAACCAACAAACAGTAACTACTGCTGGAATCCACCACCAACTCTTTAGAATAAGTACATATCTACATTATGGAGGGAAGGTTTGGGGACAGTGGGAATCACTGAAAGCAGTGATCATTCCTAACTTAAATTGCCATGACTGTTAGAGGGGGTCATAAATACCTACAGTGGCTGATTCAGACAGAGGATCCCAAGTAGCATCAAATGCCCCCCTCCAAAGTGCTGTCCACAGCAAAAGCAATAAGTAGGTGGCAAAATAATACGCATGCCAGAGTAGGGGGCTTTACCTAAACAAATGTGGATGAGTTTATCTATTCACTTGGAGAAATATTTTTAAGAGGCTCATTGTGCAAGAGCAGAGAGCTTGGGTCTAATAACAATTGAGCTTTGGATTGCAGTAGTCATGTTTGGGAGTTTAAACCCCTCACTCAGAATCCATGGTGCCTGACTCTGCACCCAAATGCAACTCCAGTGGCTCCAGGAGACCTGCTCTCAAGGCAAGCCCTTAGGATATTTACCAGGCTTGTTTTGTCCCTATGGAACAAGCATTTTCTGCAAAAAGAGAGCCCACGTTATCTGCCTCCAAGGCAAGTTTTGCAGTCATTAAAGAGGGAAACAGAATTCATCCCTGTAACCAATTTGTAGGCAGTAGCTGAGCTCTGTGGGTCATGGACACAGCATAGAGCAGGCTGAATGGTCTCCACTTGATTGATATTCCAGTGCTTGAGGCAGAGCCTGTGCGCCTGACCACCCCTCACCTCTTTCAAGCCCAACTTCCAAGCCTCCTCTCTGTCCGCTTCAGGGCACCAAAGCTATTAGATTGTAGTCCTGATAGAAAGAGGAAGTTAGGGAGTAGCAGGGGACACGATAGTTAAATTATGTACCCCTGCAGGTATAATAGGGTGTTTTAAGTAGGAGGGAAATAATGATCAGAGGGGCAAGGTAGGAATACAACAGTGACTCACGCAAACTTTGATAATGAAATAGAAATTCTGTGACAGTGTCCTGGGAAGCAGCCAGCACAGTTTCACCTTGCACTATATGTGATCCTAACTTTGCTGGAAATCTGGGACACTGACACTTAACCCTGTGAGAGGAAATCTGAGCATTTAACTGCTTTATAGTTCTTGTACTATATCCTTTTATTTTTCCTCTGCATCCTAATGCTACCATTTGTTACAGTGACAATACATACTTATCGTTTAGCCCATGCACCATTCATAGAAAATTTGGGATGCTGGGAGTTTGAAGAAGAGACACTATTAAGCACTCCAAGCTTCTTGAAGAAAAGAAACCAAAGGAACACTCAGGGGGTTAATTGTTGAAAGTCAGGATAGATTTTGTTAATGCATAAAATTAACACAATCTTAAGAAAAGCCAAAAAAATTTTTTTATCACAATCTTCAGAGTTCCCCAAATGTAGGTGTCTTAGAACTTGAATTCTTATGCAATGGGCTGGAGTGATAGCACAGCAGGTAGACCATTGACCTAGTATGCAGCTGAGCCCGGTTGATTCCCAGCATTTCATATGGTTCCTAGAGCCTGCAAGGAGGGATTTCTGAATACAGAGCCAGGAATAAACCTCCAGGTGGGGGCCCCAAACAAACAAAAAATTTCTTATGCAATGTTTAAATATTGACATCATGCTCAAGAAAAGTCTATGATATCCCCCCTTTATTATCTCAATGTGAGACAATATAGCCCCCAAATTTAGAATAAAGTCAGAACTCCTGGCTGGAAGATAAAAATTAGAGCTGCCTGAACCTAAATTGGACAAGATGTAAGTCACAAGTTGTCAGGATATCTCAACTGCCATAATGTTGTTTGTTTTGGGTATGTTCAGAAGCAGCCACTCCACATCAGAAAAGCAATGAAGATTTAACCTTAAAAGGACACTTCTAGGGTGGGTTGTAAATAAGAGATAAGGAAAACAGGTGCAATCATCATGAGAAAAGAAGGGAATGGGCTCTCCCAAAAGAATGAGAGCCCTTAAGGAGCATAAGAATAGAGGAGGAAAAACTCAAAATTAGGTTAAGTGTCAAAACGCTCCCCAGAATGTCTCAGGTACTAACTTTGTTTTCTTTTTCTGTAACCCCATCATACTAATGAAGTAGGAATGAGGTCTTGTCTCCTCCCCCTTGCCTTTGTGTAAGAAAAGTATAAAATGTGTATTGACAGACAGCTGGAGGCTCTTGGTGTCTCTGGCTCTGGAGTCCTCATCTCTGAGCTCTAATAGTTTTTTTAAACTATCTATCACTGGTGTCTCTGTGTATCTGTGGGTCTGGCCTAACACCAACACAGCATTTGCCTTCTAAGATGGCCATAAAATGCCATGAAAAAAATAAAAAACAGAAAATTACAAATTCATTTTCACACTCTAATCAACATTGGCAAGAGTTGAGTATGTTGAGATCCAAGCTGTCAATGTTGTTAAGGTCTGGTTTACCTGATCTCTGCTCTAGACACCTTTAAAACGGTACAGGCAGAAATAAGCTATGCATCTAAGGTTACCCATCTCACCTGCCCACTCTCTAACATACCCTTAGGGAGGGATCATTACTACTAGCTAGTGATCTGGCTTCCACACTGGCCAGCACAGCCTGTCATCAGAAATTGCTGGGATCTCTACAGCTCTGAGAGCTCTCAGGTATTTTTGTTGTTGTTTTTTGTTTGCTATTTTGTTTTGTTTTGTTTTGTTTTTCTGCTACAGGAGCAATGGAATGATCGCCTGTCCACATTTTGAAATTTTTTCAGACTTGCAAAAGGGTTGCCTCAAGAGCAGTTCTTATGTATGTGTCTTCTTTGATGCTTGTTGTTTGTTTAAAAATATCCAGGTTTGTTGTAGAAATTTTATTTTTGAACTTTGTTGTTGACTGTCTGAGTCATTCTTTAGTTGTAGCAGGGCTGAGATCTAACATTGAACTACATTTCAGTAACCTAGAGGTTTGTTTATTATGCAGTGACCCTTTAGAAAGACAATGAGTACATGCTCTGAATGTCCAGTGAGCATACCTTGTCTGGAAGGAAAGAGAAGTGTGGAGTGGAGTCAAATGGGGCTAAATGAGGCAGTGTTCTAGTACTTTCTCTGGTTCTGTGCTTAAGAGCCTGAAGGGCCTACATTGGAGTTGCTATAATCTAGGTAAAAACCTTGCCTATTTTGCTGTCTCTTCAGCCGCCACAAGGAGGCAATGTTAAGAAAATGGCCACAAGTGGTTCAGCCTTTTCTCCATTTCTTTTCTAAAAGGCCAGTCTATGGTCTGGGGGAAGAAGGTAAGGTTGGTTTATTGGGCATTTCATCACAGACTCGTATATAGGTCAGTACTCAAACTCAGATCTCCATTAGTTCACTGAACATTAAATATTGGGAGTCAAGACTGATATTTCCGAGGGAACATCAAGGAGGTTAGAGGATCTGCTTCTTTCTGCCTTTGAGCTCCTTTCCTTTCATCTCAAATAGTCTTGCTAGTCTGGACTCTTAAAACTTGCCTCCCCAGACCTCTTTGTGCTCATCAGGCATTTTCTGCTGAGAATTGGCACCTCGGCTACTTCTCTCCCCTCCACCAGAGAGCTTCATTTGTGCTGATTACCCTGCATTTCACATAAAAGTCATTAAGAATTCTGTTTCAGTGAATAAAAGAATGTAAATGAGGTAATTATGAGCTCCACTTACCTTACTAACCCCGTGCATTGTGTAATCATTAATGCTTTCACATGATCTGTTCATTGGAAAAATCAGGAAGATAGAAAGCAATATTGTTGGGAGAGAAAATAGTCATGAATTTCCTTCTGTGGTGGATTCTTTATTTTCTCCTTTTTGGAGAAGTTATAGAAGGTCTTTAATGTAAGCTGTGAAAAAGACAGCTTGAGAAATGGCTGTGTATTGCTGCTTTTCACCCCCACCTACCCTCTGCATAAATTAGCTTCAAGTTGCAGAGGTTTTCTTATAACAACATTTCACACTTGGAAAGCAGCATTCATCTGAAAAACTCTTTAAGATACATCCATATGATTGTTTTCAGTTACTGGGCAAATGCATCTTCCCACATAACATAAATCTACTGTTGAGTGTTAGAGAAGAGAAGCATGGCATGGAAGTGCTTCAGCAATGGTGGTGAAACTGTAGAGAAGGGGCAGTGGAGGAGCAGAATCCAAGACACTCTTCAGATCTCTTGTGGTAGAGCTGCTTGCATTGTCCTAGTGTCTGCATCATTCAACCCTAGCTCCTACCTCTTTGGGATATTGCTGTATCTGTCATGGTGTCCCACCACTCTTTATCCAAAAATGCCTGCCTTAATGACAGGGTGAAGTAATCAAATGCTGTCCTGCCCATGAACAATACAAGGAATGTAGGTGGACAGTAGCGACCCCAGCCATTTTACCAGCATGGAAACTTGGAGGAATCTGATATGTGACTATGGATGACAGATGGTCTCTCTTCCTTTTGGCTAGCAAAGAGACTTGGTGCTGCCAGGAATCATTCTGCCTGCCACAGGAAAAGGAGCCTGACTGAGAATGACTTCAACAGCTATAGAAGAGCAGGGCCCAGAGAAAGAAAAGGAAAACATTCACAGGGCAGCCTGTACATCCCAGGAGCCAACTATCTTGAGGCTGGACAATGCTGAGAGCAGAAGTAGTCAAGTAGGAGAATACACTCCAAAATTGGAAAAAATCAATTCTTCTACCACTTTAAAAAAATAAGTAGAGGGGCTCTCATAAATATAGAACCTGGCATCTCTAGGTAAGATATTGCCAGGAAGGTGTACCAGGCTCTGATATAGGATATCTGATATAAGATATCATCTGCCATTTCTAAGGTAAATGCCTACTCCCTACAGGCTCTCATTCCCAGATTTCCATTGCACAGCTGCCTGCTCTCTCTCATAGCCCAAGTCTTCTCTTCCATCACCCACAGCTAGACTTACCATTGAATCTGGATATAATTGGCAAATGCATTGATTCATGCGGAGAGAGATGTGGAGATAGAGAATGGAGCCTAACCATTCTTTTTATTCAAGGAGATTTATATATAGACATTTGAAGGCTGCAGACCCCTTCCTATAGATTTCAGGAAATATAGATAGTAGATAAAGATAGCTTGTCGTTTTAGCAGCCATATTTCCAACCATATGGAAAAAGCCATTCTATAAGTAAATCCAACATATAGAACAAAGCATAGACAATGGAAAGGGAAAAACAGTAAACATAACATTTTTTGAGCTTGGGGGTCCTTATATGCCTAAGAGTTTTCAATTTTGTAATTATGCTAGAAAGCAAAGTAGTGTGGCTAATCAAATGACTTCTAGTTAGGTTAGTAAAGCAGCATAAACAGCATAAAGCAGAACTAATTAAAATACATATACAGTATATGGAAAATGATATTAAAAAGTGACATCATGATAAATGTCAGACAAAATGTTGGCCTATTGGCTGAGATTTCTGTGCCCAAATTCAAGTCAGTGACTTTTGGCTTCTCAACTGTAGTAAATGCAGGATCATGTTTCATATGGTAATTAGACAAAAGTTGGCTCTGTCCATCTCACCTCCTAGTGTCAGACATTGATGTCTGATCGATATCTGGCTCTCTGAGTCAGAGAAGACCAAATTCAGTGCATACCCATCTCACAAAGTTAAACAAACCCAAAGAAAGGAATGTTTTCTCTGTCATTGATTATATGTCTAACTCATCCACCAGTAAACTTGAACAAATAAGTATATTTAAATAAGGCTTCCAAAAAGGAGACATGAAAGAGGATGTCATTGCAAAGCCACTTAAAGTATAGATATATCAAATAGTTATGAAAATGCAGGTGATTGATTGATCTGCTCCTGACACAGAGACTGACTTTTGTAGACCAAAGGTTGTATCAAATATTTGCTGAGAAATCACAAAAAAAAATATAGCAGAAAGTAGAAATATTTGCCACACCTGTCTCTGTTCTATGTATCTATAATTTAAAGTTTGGGTTTATTCAAGAGGAATCTTTTTGAGCTTCCTGGTTTTTTGATTTTTCATCCTAAGAAGGATGGTAGGATCTCTAAATTCCTCTTTTCCTAAGTTATGCTACTTTTTGAAGTTTCCTTGATATGTGGATAAATAATCTAATTATAAGGCATGGAGTGTATTTCAAACATTACTTCTTTTAATTCTTGGACAGAATAAAACCTAATGCTCCCACCTTCTACCCCCTGGTGGTCTAGCACTCCATAGAGATTGTTTCTAGGGCATATGACTTTAAGGTGTAAAAGTGGGGTGCCTTGCTGGGGTCCATGGCAGCTACTCATTTAGATAAGTAGCAACATTATCATTTGCATAATGCTCCAAACTAGAAAATTTTGATGCCCTTTTCAATGGCACATTTTTTTTTTGTTTAATAGCCTCTCTTAGCTTCCCACTGCTTACTGCATTCAATTTATCTCAAAAAGTCTATTAGCTGTGTCCCAACATATAATTTTAGTCTCATCTCGACACCCACAAATGTTATGTCCCTGCCAAACAGTTCCCTTGCTACATCAGTCTTATTCACAGTCTGTTCTCACTACCTAAAATTCTCTTGTCCTTGTTTTTTTAGCAGGAAAATTTCTATGTATCCTTCAGAATACCACTTAAATGGGACCTGTGCAGTAAGGTCCTTCTTTCCTTTCCCGTTGGTAGTAGATTCTGATTTAGAAATGCATTTGTCTTCTCTGGTCTAGGTTGTGTTTTATTGCAGTTTTTTTTTTTTTACTTTATTTACTTACCTTTCCACATCAAAAACTCTAACATGCTCAATATCTGTAGATATGTGTGTGTTTTTATATCAAACAACATAATATATGGCTTTTGAGAGAAATTTGATAAGGATTTAATTGAATGTATAAATGAATGAAGAATTTCTGGACTACATAGAGACTTTTGGTAGAGTTAATTGGCAAGGTCAACCACTTAAAAGCTCAAATAAAATAAAACAGGGAGATAGTCCAAGAAAAAGAGAACAGAGAACCATTTTAAACATTTTAGATAATCCTATCAGCAAAGGACTCCAAAACAGCATTTCTGGTATCTTGTATGCATGATGTTTTAATTTGCCCTGCAATGACCATTCTTTGACAACCTTTAAAAGTTATTAAGGTATGGAGTGGATAACACAATGAATAGGGTACTTGTACTCTGCCAACCCTGGTTTGATCCCCAGCATCCCATATCGTTCTCTGAGCACACCAGAAGTGATTCTGAGTAGAGTCAAGAGTAAACCCTGAGCACTGCCATGTGCGGTTCTAAAACAAAAATAAATAAATAAATTTTAAAAAGTTACTAATGTGATCTGATTTAAATATAGCTGGTAAATATAAGTAGGATTGAAAACAGTCAATAGATGTTTAATGTTGAGGCATCAGCAAAAATGGGCATAGTCAGAAACTTTGATAAAGTAAGCCAATTATACAAGGAAGGTCAAGGTGAGATTACATATAACCATTAAATAGAGCCATTAAGTAACAATTCAGATTAGAAAAACTTTGCATGATAATCTGAAATTTAAACTTCGGTATTAGAGAAACCTGTACTGTTTGCTTTTATTTACCCCTTCCCAAGGTTTTGGTAACTGTACCTGAACACAGTAGAAATTCTAATTCTTCCTGAGTATAGAAAGATATCGGTGGAGCAATGTCTTCGTTTTATTAAACATGAGTGAGATTATTGGAAACTGGCACACTTGTTTCTTAGTGCTGCCACACTTAGCATACTTAGGGTTTACTCTTGGCTCTTTGCTGAGCGGAACCTATATGTCGCCAGGAATTTAACCTGGGTTAGTTGTTTGGAAAACACATGCACTACCCGCTGTCATCTATCAGCCCCATGATAGTTTTATGACTCTTAGAATGTCTGGATTTAAGTTATGATGTTATCATTTCCATAACTTTTCTGAATATTAACTTTTTATTTAAATTTTATTTATTTATCTATTTATTGCTTTTTGGGCCACACCCTGTGATGCTCAGGGGTTACTTCTGGATAGATGCTCAGAAATTGAACCTGGTTTGAGGGACCATATGGGATGCAAGAGCATTGAACGATAGTCCATGCTAGGTCAGCTGCATGCAAGGCAAATGACCTACCACTGTGCCACCGCTCCAGCCTCAATTTTTTAAAATAATACTTTTATTTAAGCTCCATGATTACAAACATGTCTGTAGTTGGGTTTCAGTCATAAAAAGTATACCCTGCTTCAACAGTGCAACCTTGCTACCACCAATGTTCCCTTAACCCTCTTCCTCCACACCATGCTTCTCTTTGAGATAGGCATTTTAGTTCTACTACTCACTACTATTTTCATGATTGTTGTTAATATAGTTTTTCTCTAACAGCACTCATATGGTAAGCTTTATATCATGGCTGTTTTTTCCAGCCTTTGTCTCTATTGTCTCTCGGTATTATTAGCATACTGTCTCTTATTTTTTCTTAAATCCCACAGATGGGTGAAACTATTTGTGTCTATTTCTCTCTTTCTGACTTATTTAACTCCATGTCCATCCGTAGATAGAAAAATTTTATGACTTCATTTTTTCCTGATGACTCCATAGTATTCCATTGTGTATACACATCACAGTTTCTTTAATCACTCATAAGTTGTTAGGCATTTGGGTGCTTTCAAGGTTCTGGCTATTGTAAGTAGAGCTGTAATAAATGAATATAGGCATGTAGAGGGCAATTTTGCATTGTGTTTTTGGGTTCCTAGGGATATCCCTAGGTAAGGTATTGCTGAATCACATGGAAGATCAATTTCCAGTTTTATGATGAATTTCCATATTGTTTTTAGGAAGGTTGGATTAGATGGCATTCCCACTAGCAGTAAATAAGAGTTTCTTTTTCCCCACATCTCCACTAGCACTGATTGTTCTTTTTCTTTGTGGTATGTGCCAGTCTCTATGACTAGAGATGGGGTTAGATGGTTTTTTTCTTGTTAAGTTATGTCAATACCTTGTGTATCTTAGACATTAGCCCCCTTATCTGAGGCATATTGAGTAAATAGTTTCTCCCCTTCTGTGGGTGGCATTTGTATCCCAGTCACTTTATTCTTTGAGGTGCAGAAGCTTCTCAGTTTAATATAAGTCCCATTTGTTTATCTCTGCTTACATTTATTTGGACAGTGGTGTTCCCTCCTTGAAGATGCCTTTAGTCTTAATGTCATGGGGTGTTTTACCTATGTTTTCTTCTATATACTATCTGGTTCTAGGACTGATATAAAGGTCTCTACTTCACTTAGAATTAACCTTTGTACATGATGTTAGATGGAAATCCAAGTTTGCTTTTGTGCATGAGGCTGACCAGTTGTCCCAACTCCACTTGTTGAAAAGGCTTTCATTTTGTGTTTCTTGCTCCTTTATCAGAGATTAATTGATTGTATGTCTGGGAAACATTCTCTGAATACTCAAGTCTATTCCATTGATTTGAGGGTCTATCTATTCCAAAACCATGATGTTTTAATGAATATTGCTTTGTAATACAATTTAAAGTTGAGAAAAGTGATGCCTCTTATCTTTCTAAGTGTTGCTTTAGTTATTCGCGGGAATTTGTTCTTTCAAGTGAATTTCAGGAGTGTTATTTTTTTTAGAGCGTGAATGCAGTACCCCACTACCACAAATCATGCAGTTTCCCACATTTGGGGAAATCGTAGGGGTCAGCACATCCGGAGTGCAATGAGTGAGCCTCACCCTGGGGAAACCACCTTTGTGATCATGGTATCTCCCCTGCCAGGTAAGTATTTTTTCAGGAGTGTTTTATCCACTTATTTGAAGAATATCATTCATGGGTATTCTTAGATAAAATGCATTAAATCTGTATAATGCCTTGGGAAGTATTGCCATTTTAATTATGTTACCTTCCCAGTTCATAAACAGGGTATGTGTCTCAATTTCTTTCTGTTCTCTTTAAATTCATGTAGTATTCTTTGTATACATTCCCCACCTCTTTAGTTGACTCCAAGGTATTTGAGTTTCCATGGCACTATTGTGAATGGTATTGTTTTTCTAATGTCCACTGTCCATTTCTTCTCTATCATTATTGATGTATAAGAAGGCCATTGATTTTGGCATGTAAATTTGTAGCCTGACACTTTGCTATACGAAACTATTTTTTCTAGAAGATTTTTGGTAGAGTCTTTAGGGATTTTTGTTTTGTTTTGTTTTGGGGCCATACCCAGCAATGCTCAGGGGTTATTCCTAGCTATGAGCTCAGTAATCGATTCTGGTTTGGGGGACCATATGGGAGGCCAGGGGATTAAATTGCAGTCCATCCTAGTTTAGCATGTGCAAGGCAAACACCCTACAGTTTGTGCCACAGCTCCGGCCCCAAGGCTGACATTAGAGATTTCTAAATATGGTATCATGACATGTGCAAACAGTGAGAGCTTGACTTCTTTCTTTCCTATCTATATGCCCTTGATATTTTTTTCTTGTTTGTTATGGCAAGTACTTTCATTACTATGCTAAATAAGAGTGGTGAGAGGGGGCAGCATTATCTTGTACCAGATTTTAGTGGAAAGGCTTTTAGTTTATCTCCATTGAGTATAATATTTTCCAGAAGCTTGTGGTAATGACCTTGACTATATTAAGAAAAGTTCCTTTTATTCCATCTTGTTGAAAGTTGGATGGGTTGAATGGGTGTTGGACTTTATTAAATACTATCTCTGCATCTATTGATAAGATCATATGTTTTTTTCTTTTGTTGAAAGGGTGCATTACTTTGATTAATTTACATATATCAAATTATTCTTGCTTCTCTGGAAAGAAACCTACTTGGTCATGGTGTATGACCTTCTCTATGAGGTGTTGGATCCTATTTACTAGTATTACTAGTATTTTGTTGAGAATCTGCATCTGTATTCATCAAGAATATTGGTCTGTAGTTTTCTCTCTCTTTTTTTGTTCTTTTGCAGCAACTCTGTCTGTTTATGGTATTAGGGTAAAGTTAGCTTAGAAAACATTATTTTGGAGAGTTTCTGTTTCTTCAATTTTTGGGAAGAGCCTGAAAAGGATTGGTAGTAAGCCCTCTTAAAGGTTTGAAAGAATTAGTTAGTGAATACATCTGGGCATGGGCTTTTGTTTTGAGGAAGACTTTGATTACCATTTTAATTTCCTCAATAGAGATGAGTCTATTTAGATATCCTAAATCATCCTGGTTCTACTGTGGATGATTGTAAGATTCCAAGAATTTATCCATTTCTTCTGGGTTATGTTGTTTTGTGGCATAGAGTTCTCAAAGTAGTCTCTGCTTACCCTTTGAATCTCTGTAGTACCTGTAATGATCTCCCCCTTTTCATTTCTATCTGGTTTATTAAGATTCTCTTTTTTCGTGTTTTTTTTTTTGTAAATTTTGCTATTGGTTTATCTATCTTTTTTATTTTTTCAAACCAACTTTTGCTTTCGTTGATCTTTCAAACTGTTTTTTTGGATTCCCACTTTATAAATTTTTATTCTAAGATTTGTTATTTTCTTCTGGATACCTTTTATGGTTCATTTAGTTGATCACTTTCTAATTTTATAAGCTGTGCAATTAAGTTATTTATGTAGGTCCCTTTTTCTTCCTGATGTGTGCTGTGTCCCACAAATTCTGATAATCTGTGACTTATTCACATCTGTTTCCTGGAATCTTTTGATTTCCTCATTAATTTTATTTATGACCCACTGGTTGTTTAGTTATGAGTTGTTTAATTTTCAGGTGTTAAAGTTTATCCTCAGCGTCTGTAGTTCACTTCTAATATCACTGCATTATGATCTGAGAAGGCAGTTTGAATTTCTACCTTCTTGATTTCATGGATATAAGATTTTGTTTTGTTTGCTGACTAAGCACTCAAATAATTCCTGGCTTAGGGGACCATATGAGATGCTGGGGAATTGAAACACGGCCCATCTTAGGTTAGCATGTGCAAGGCAATAGCCCTACAGCTTGCACCACTGCTCCAGCCCCTGGAGGTAAGTTTTATGGGCCAGCATGTCATATATCTTAGATAACTGCCCATGTACATTTAACAAGAATAGATATCTAGAGATCCTGAGGTAGAAAGCCCTAAATATATCTACTGTTCACTTTCTTTCATTTTTCCTTTTTGAGTTAATATATGTTTGTGAGGTTTCAGCCTGGTTGGTCTATCAAGGAGTGCCAGGGTGGTTTCAAGGTCTCCCACTATTATTGTGTTGCTAATGATATCTTCTTTCAGATTTGTCAATAATTATATTAATTATTTTGTTGGTCTCTCATTGGGTGCATGTATATTTAGAACTTTGATTTCTTCCTGTAGTACCTATTCTTGATTATTATGAAATATCCATTTTTGTCCCTAATGACTTTTTTTGGTTTGTTTTTTGGCCACACCTGGTGGCACTCAGAAGTTATTCCTAGCCATGCACTCAGAAATTGCTCCTGCTTGGGGAACCATATGGGACACTGGGGATAAAACCATAGTCCATCTTAGGTTAGTGCATGCAAGGCAAACGCCCTACCACTTGCGCCAGCACTCTGGCCCCATCTTATAACATTTTTAAGTCTAATATTGGTGTCATCTGATAATAATATGGCCATTTCTGCTTACTTAAGGGAGTTGTTTGCTTGGATGATTGTCCTCCGACCTTTGATTTTGAGTCTATGTTTGTTCTGAATATTCAGGTGTGTTTCTTATAGGCAGCAAATGTTGGATTTATCTTTTTGATCTATTTTGCCACTCTGTGTCTCTTAATTGGTGAATTTAGGCCATTGACATTGAAAGGGATGATGGTCATGGGATTTACTGTCCTCTTTGGGTAGCAGTTTGGTGTATCACTTGGTCTGTCTTGTCTTAAAGTGAACTTTCAGGTTGTCTTTTAAGGCTGGTTTTGAGGTCTGTAAAGTTTCTGAGCTGTTGTTTATCTATAAAACTTCCTTCAAATCTTAATGTGAATCTAGCTGGGTTAAGTAATCTAAGCAAAGCTTAATTTTGTTGAAAATTTTCACTGTATCCCACAAATGCTTTTGGGTTTTGAAGGTTTCTTGTGACAGATTTGCTGTAAATTTTGAGGATAGTCTTTTGAATATAATTTTCCTTTTTGATAATGCTGCTTTCAATATTCTATCACCATTGTCATTCTATCATCATTTGTCATTGTAACTAGGTCGTGTCTTGGGTGCTTTTATTTGGATTTCTTTTAGCTGGTAGTCTTTGGGCATGCAGGATTTGGCTTCATGCATTCTTTAGCTCTTGGAGTTTCTCTGCAATGATGTCCTCGACTATTGATTTTTCTTCCTGGATCTCTGTGACTCCATTGTGATTCTTATGTTGTTTCTGTTGAATTTATCAAAGACTTGTATTTTCATCTTTCACATTCTTTGAGGACTTTTTCATTGTCTTATCATTTGTATTAAGGCTCTTTTCAAATCTCTTTTATTGTATGGAGATGTTATGCATGTCATCCTCCAGCTCACTGATTCTGTATTCTGTTACTCTGTTGGAGAGGTTTTTAATTGAGGTTTTCATTTTGTCTACCTAGTTTTTCAGTCCTGTTATTTCAGTTTGAAGTTTTCTCATTTCTATTTTCATACTCTCTTGATTCTTATTTGTGGTTTGTTCAGTTTGTTTCATGCTTGCTTTCTTTGAGTTATATAAGGATCCTCCATATCTTTTTTTCTAAGGACCTTAATAAAAGGCTAAATAGGTGGTTAGCACTTTTTGGGTCATCAGAGCTGCCATCTTCTTTCTCTATGCATGATCAAGGCCTGCTTTGTTTCCCTACTGTCATGTTTGTAGTGTGGTGTTTTCTACATGTTGTGCTGGGGTTCATTGACTAAGAGATGTGTATGGGTCATTGAACAGCATAAAACAACCAGACTATTCTGGCTCTGCCCTTCCCTTCATGGCCAGAGTCAGATCACCTCCCTTGATGTGACCTTCCATAGGCTCTTCTGAGAGGGGTTTGTCCCACCCTTGGTGACTTTGGGCCGAGATAACAGCCTTGTTGAAATGCAAGTGTCAGGTATCAGGCTTCTCCCATGTCTAATGAAGGAAATTGTACTTTTGAGTAAACAAACTATGATCCCAGATTTGCTAGTTTGGAGTAAGTCCTGATTGATGATAATTAAAAGTCTGCAAAGAGAAAATACTATTTCGTTCTTGTGGTTAAAGCCAGGATTCTATCACATGGAATGGAACTGGTCAGCTGGACTTGAGCTTTTACTACTTCAAACTGGGGGGTAATACTATGACTTACTTCACAGAATATTAATATACTTTTCACAGTATCCAACGAGCAGCAGAAGCTCATTGAATGTCCTATTATAGTCAATCACAATGAAAAAACAAGGAATTGGGCTGAAATCCAGTTTAAACGCAATTCAAATAGACTTAAAATACATATTTCATAATACATAAAAACAAAATGCTCCTACTAAGATGGAATAAAACAACCTACTTTTGTTAACCAGGAATGGAGTATTCATTAACCGGAAGCTCTACCATCTCTAAGTGCCTGTGGTGAAGGGTCATTTAAGTTTATTCCACTTTTGTGACTATGCCTTACTGACACTGGATATAATGGCTTATGCCTAGGAATGTATTTGAGTCATCCAGTTGGCAGAAACCAGAAGTGGTTACTTGCTTGAGAAATTGTACAAAAGACAGTGGTCAACATTCAGAAAGTTGACTCCAAAATTCAAATTCAATTACTTGTCTGCAACCACAGAGACCTAGAGTGTGCCAAAACTGAATTGTGAAGACCTGGTCTACACAATTTGAATACAGAAAGCATGACAACCTGGTCATTACAGCAAACAAGGGAAGGAAGGAGAAAGCACCTTAGGCATTATGAGACAACTTTATTCAAATACACACTCTAAGCTTGACTGGACTGTGGTGTGGTGCTTGTGGTATGGAAGCTATTGAAATGCCTGGGTCAAACTGCCAGGTTGATTTTTCTGTTTTTCAGAAATGCCCAAAAGGCATGAGAAGTAGATAGAAACTATGAGGACAAACAACAGCAAATGCTGCACTCATTTGAGGATATACATTTTATGGAAAAACCTAGACACAAAATTATTCTTATTCACTTAAAATCTGCTTACTTTGCATAAGAAATGAGGTAGTAAGCACTCTAGATCTTCCTGTTTTTTGCATTTTTCTTCTTTAAAAAGGAAAATGTACTTTCAAAGCTGATTAAAAGGTAACTTAGTTTAGCCGGACTTCCTAAAGCTGAACTGGCCCAAATGTTGATGATGTCAGCATAAATGAGTCAGAAATGTGGGCTGCAATTTCCTTTCATAGGAATAGGGAAAAATGCTCAGGGCAAAAACTATTTTGCAATTCTACTGGACCAGAACCTCTAAAATATACTCTGAGGTACAGATGACCTAGAGCAATGAGAAGGAGATAGAGAGGTGCTAGTGGAGGGGAGGAGAAAGAAAGGGAAAGAGTTTGTTAGACTATTTGTTTTTTATTGACTTACTTGAGATACTTACTCTGAAGAGAGTTGTTCTCTCCACCTGGCAGGAAGTTGACAAAATTGAACTTTTTCCTTATTTCACAGTCCTGTAGGAGACATGTTTTAAACAGAGATATGGAATTACAAACTCTGGGTAATAGCATTATTGTAATAAAATATGAGAGGGGGTAGTCTTAATTTCAGTCTTAGAAGATCAAGAGAAACTAGAAACAGTTCAGTTCAGTTCAAATTGGTGTCTTAGAAATTTTAGTCAGCATTGGAGAGGAGATACTTAGAGGACCAGCCACTCTGGCAGTAATTAACCAAACTGGGAAGGGACTTAAAAATGTTTTTATTTTCTGTTTATGGAATACTTTTGAGTTTTATGTGAAAGTGCAAAACATTACCCTTATGAGCTTGTGAGACTTTATCTAATTGGATTTCAATGTGACTCTGATCAAGAAACATATATTTTCCCATTTGGAAGTTAGGCCTGCAGAGAATTTCAAGAGATTGAGAACACACGTTGGTGATTTCTAACACAGACACAAAGAGATTAGTCTTGAGGTTAAACCTGCTCTCCATACAGTATTTAAATGACTTATGTGATGGAATCAGATCCCAAAGGGCATCTTAATTTGCTAATAATGGAAGCCACATGGAGGATCAACCCCATCCCGTTGACATTGAAAGGATTTAGCAGGATTTGTGCAGATTAGAAATGGTAAGTATCTAGAACAGATGTCATTCCCTCCCTGTTTCATCAAATGGTAAAATTAGTGCTTTTCTGATAGAGGAAGGCATGAGAGAATGTCATTCCTGTTTTGAATGGGTAGGAAAAAAGAATAAATTTACTTTCTCTTAATTCCACAATGTATATAGGTATTATGAGAATTGTAATTTGACCAGGTATCTTAGATTTATTTTTCTAAGGAAAGATAAGAAGATACCATATTAGTATTTTTGCAACTATGTAACACCTAATGTTTGCTGATTGAAATTAATGGAAAAGTTCTTAGAGTTTGACTTAGTGACATGGCAGTGGCTATTTAGAATGACCCTTGCTGACCAAATTATATGTTCCATGATTTAAAGTCTATGTGTTAGCAGCTATTCTAACCAACACATCCTCCAAATTTAAATAACATTTAAATTTAAATAAAATGAAAGAACATTGATTCTAAAACTGTTGTGTCTCATTTCTTATCTCATGAACTTTATTTATGTGCTTCTCAGGATTTTTTGGTATTTTTTGTTAAAGCCCAGGATCTGTCACTGACTCTTATCTATGTAGGTAAGGAATAGGAGGAGAGAACACAAATTGTTTGGTCACCTCAGACTGGTATTGGTTCCTTTGCTGTGCTCATGTCCCATCAGCATGATCTAGCTCAAAAAAATGCAATGCAGACTGGAAAATATATTCTCTGAATTGTCAGCCACTTCCAGCAATAAAACAACAAACACCAAGAGTAGCAAGGCGTGAATATTTGTTGACAGCTATTTGTGTCTGCAACGACTCATCTCTGCAGTATACAAATATGCATGTGAATCAATGACCCCCTTCCCCCACATAGAGGCTATCTATATCACAAATAAGAACAACCCTAAAATAAGACTGATATCTGTTCCCTATTTTCAGTTTAGGATATCTTACAGAAAATGCTCTATGGTCTGGCAATCTGTCAATGAGATATATTTTCTATTTCATAAATACCTTCTAACATACAAATATTGAGCAGGATTAGTATGATAAAATAAAAAAATCATTTTTTAAAGAAAGAATCCATGGCATTCAGAGAAGTCAGAGAAGTTACTGACCCTTGCCCTTGTGAATTAGTCTAAAGCAGAGATTTTAGAAGAGAAAGGAAATCTAATATTTTCCTAAAATTTAATATAGTCCCAATAATTTGATAACAAAGATACAAAACCTTAATATTATGGTACAGCAGGTGAAACCTATAGGATCCTAATCTGTTGCCATTTACATGCATAATCACTACTTTTTCCTTTCACCTTTTCTGAATTAATTAGCACAAGTACCCTTACTTACATCAACCCTGATCCTCAGGTGATTTATGTTAAATCCTGGCTAATAAAAGTGTCAGAGGAAAATCAGTAGAGAAGAAACTTGGCTAACTTAGTAAGATCCAAGATACTGCTCAATACCTCCTAGTCTAAAATGCAGTTCTTCCAGTGACTCTATCTGATTTCCTGTGCAGAACTGAGAAGTGAAACCCCCACAGAATGGCACCTGAATAAGGAAAAGTGGCAGGGAAGCAGCAGAAAGGAAGCTTGGCTGACTTAGTAAGATCCAAGATGCTTTTTGACAACCCTGGCTGAAAATTCTTTTCCAGTGACTCAGTCTGATTTCTTGTGTGAAATTGTAAGCTGAGACGCCACATATTACAAAATAGATATGGATATTACCTTTTGCTACACCTTAGACACCAATAGCTGTGATTATTCAGTTATAAGCTCCATTGGAATGGGTTTATTTACATAAACAACCTTGTACTATTGTACCATACTTGGAATTGATTGCAGCTCTAATATTAAGGGGAGACTGATAGCATAGCTTTACTGGGGGTTTGACCCCCCATACCATTGTCATACATTTTCTGGAAAAAAAAATGACTCATTGACCTACCCCTCAGTGACTGCATTCAAAGGGCTTTGGCTGATTTTTCTGTAACACTTTTCTCACACTATCCAGCAGGAGGAACTTAAGACTTCTTTAGATCAGCGTTTTTCAACCACTGTGCCATGGCATACTAGTGTGCTGTGAGATATTGTCTGGTGTGCCATGGGAAAAATTTCAATTTCATCTATAACATGAGGCTTCGGCTCACATTTTTTACATGCTCATAGTTTTTACATGCAGCTTCGGCTCACAAATGTGAGTCCGAATGTTACAGACTATAAATGTATCCGGTGTCACTGTTACACTGACAGGAGGAGACATCACTGTAGATCGCCAATGCACAGAAGAGCGCTGATGGATCTGGACTCTGGAGGATTATTATGAACACAGCACAGAAGAGGACTGAGTGATGAATCTGGAGGAGACATGAGCAGAAGAGCACAGACTGATGGATCTCGATGGAGACATGCACAGAAGAGTGCTGAGTGTGATGAACAGTGGCTATCTGGAAGAGACAAGTGCAGTAAGCACTGAGTTACAGTGAGACAGGAGCAGATACTGCAGTGATGAACAAGTTTTTGAAAAGGAAATAACTGGACCCTGAACCATATTCGAAGCCAGATGAGAGCCCAAGTTTGAGTGAGGATCAAAAGAAAGCAAAGACGGTTAACTCAAGCAAATTCTTTGGCACAAGGCAATATAGAAAAAGCTATATTTCACTTGGATTTACTTTTACCAGAGATGCAAAGAAACCACAGTGCATGGTGTGTGGTGAAAAGCTATCTAACAGTGCTATGGTTCCAAGTAAACTTAAACGTTACCTCCAAATGAAACACCCTTAGCTTCAAAACAAGAATGTGGACTTTTTTGTTCATCTGTGTGAAAACATGGAGAAACAGGAAACTTTCATGAGAAAAATCACAAAGGTAAATTAAAGCGCTCTTAACGCTAGCTATCAAGTTGCTGAACTTAGAGCCAAGTCAAAAAAGTCACACACTGTTTCAGAAAAATTAATACTTTCCACCTACAAAGCTATTGTAGAGGAGATGCTCAGACCTGAAGCAACTAAGAAAATAGCCAAAATCCATCTCTCAGACAACACCATTTCAAGACGTATTAATGACATATCTACAGACATCAATAGTGTGGTTTTGGAAAAGATCCGTATCAGTGAGAAATTTGCATTGCAACTTGACAAGTCTACTGATATCAGTGGACATGCTCAACTCTTGGCCAATGTGCACTTTGTGGATGGTGATGCAATTAGAGAAAATTTCCTTTTTGCAAGGCATTGCCAGAAAAAAACAACAGGAGAAGAAATTTTTTGGGTCACATCAGAATACCTTGAACAAGAAAGACTTAATTGGAATAAATATAGGTGTGAGGAAGGGGTTTTTGTATTGTATTCTTGTGTTCCTAGGGTATATCCCTAGGAGTGGAATAGCTGGGTTGAATGGGAGCTCAATTTCCAGATTTTGAAGGAACCTCCATATCGCTTTCCATAGAAGCTGTACTAGACGGCATTCCCACCAGCAGTGGATAAGAGTTCCTTTCTCTCCACATCCCTGCCAGCACTGACAGCCAGGCTCTGGAAACAACCAAGATGCCCTTCAACAGACGAATGGCTAAAGAAACTGTGGTACATATACAAAATGGAATATTATGCAGCCATCAGGAGAGATGAAGTCATGAAATTTTCCTAAACATGGATGTACATGGACTCTATCATGCTCAGTGAAATAAATCAGAAGGAGAGAGAGAGAGACGCAGAATGGTTTCACTCATCTATGGGTTTTAAGAAAAATAAAAGTCATTTTTGTAACAATCCTCAGAGACAATTAGAGGAGAGCTGGAACACCAGCTCACTCCATGAAGCTCACCACAAAGAGTGGTGAGCACAGTTATAGAAATAACTACACACACACACAAAAAAAAAAAAAAAAAAAAAAGAAATAACTACACAGAGAACTACCATAATCAAGTGAATGAATGAGGGAACTGGAAAGCCTGTCTGGAGTACAGGTGGGGGTGGGGTGGGATGGAGGGAGATTTGGGACTTTGGTGGTGGGAATGTTGCACTGGTGAAGAGGGGTGTTCTTTATATGACTGAAACCTTATCACAATCATTTATGTAATCAAGATATTCAAATAAAGAGAAAAATTAAAAAAAAACAAACAAAAAAGAAAGACTTAACTGGGAAAATTGCACAAGGGTCTGCACCGATGGAGCTGCAGCCATGGTAGGGCGCACCAAAGGCTTTGTAAGCAGAGTGAAAGAAAGAAATCCAGATGTGATTGTTACACATTGTTTTTTTACACCATGAGGCCCTTGTAGCCAAGACTTTACCAGCAGACCTAGTTCCTGTGTTGAATGATGTTGTGCGCATGGTAAACTTTGTAAAGTCACGGCCCATGAAAAGTTGCACGGTTGCAGCTTTGTGTGAGGAGATGGGAGAGAAACATAAGACCTTTCTGTTTCAAACGGAGGTCCAGTGGTTGTCGCATGGCAAGGTCTTGGTTCATGTGTATGAGCTGCGGGAGAAACTTAAAAGTGTTTCTAACAAATGAGAGGTCAGATTATGCAAAGCTGCTTGCAATTGATGAGTGGTGTGCAAGGCTGGCATACATGGCAGATATTTTTCGTCATCTGAATGAACTGAACACACGAATGCAAGGCAAAAGTGAAAACCTGCTTACAAGTACAGATATAACTAATGGATTCTGTTCAAAGCTACAATTCTGGCATCAACACGTAGGAAGTGGCACTCTTGAAATGTTCACACTCACCAAGCAATGGCAAGGTGTTCACGCTGCTGCACTGTGTGAGATAATAGTTAAACATTTTAAAAATCTTGAGGAGAAGTTGTCATTTTCTTTCTCTTCAGTCTCCACTGAATGCCTTGACTGGGTTAGGGACTCTTGTAGCTCAGCAACAGTTGGTGGAAAGGACATGACTTTACAGGAGCAGGAGGAACTAACTGAGCTGAGACAAAATCGTGGTTTCAAGCTAAGATTTGCTGATCTTCCTTTGGACAGTTTTTGGTTGAATACTGCCAAGGAGTTCCCCATTCTGGCAAACAAATCAATTTTGATATTGCTCCCATTTTCCACTACATATCTGTGTGAGATGAGCTTTGCAAGCCTGATTGCTATAAAAACTAAAGACAGAGAGAGACTGAGAGTTGTTGACTTTTTTTTTTTTTTTTTTTTTTTTTTTTTGGTTTTTGGATTATACCCGGCAGTGCTCAGAGGTTACTCCTGGCTACAAAGAGCTATGTGTATGTCTGTCTTTCTTCGATTCCTGCCAGAATATCAGCTTTGTGTTCAGCCAAATGGGCCCAGGTTTCACACTGAGTAAGTGGACACAAATATGAACAATTATAAAATATTTTATTTTATAATAACATAATTATAAAATTATTTATTTGTGTTTGTTTGATTCTTATTCAAGAGAATTACTTTATATAGTCAATATAGGCATAGAGTTAAATCTTTTCTTTTTAACATTTTCTATTGGTAATGTGCCTTGTGATTTTTTTTATGAAAAAAAGTATGCCTTTGCATATAAAGGTTGAAAAACACTGCTTTAGATAGACTCCTTTTGTAATCTTTTCCATCATTCACACCTCTCCTATTCCAAACACTCTTTTTTTTTATCTAAACAGATATTCTGCTGGAAAAGGTGAGATTGTTGCACCTTCTCTGACCATGATGGAGCACACAATTGTAACTCTGCACAACAGGTAGAACTTGCCCCCTTGATCTATCTAGTCTCCTGCATATCAGGACCATGTAATATAGTGAGTGACTTGGCATATGTGGTTGGCCTTTATTGGGGGTATTGTCACAACTTCAATTAATACTCACAACTCTGTAGATCAAGGTTTACTTCACCAATTGCAATCCATATTTTAAAAAATGTCAGACTGTATATATCACCCGTATAAGGTTTCATTCTTGTCTCACTGTTACTATGGCTTTAGAAAATGAATCAGCAGATCATTTGGGAATACCATTATTTAAACCAGTGGAAGAACATATGCTCTTCATATGAATACCCATTGCCTTAATGTTAAATATCACATACCACTAAGTCAAGTCAGACAGATTGTTCATAGTTGTTCTGTTTGTGTTCCTCTACACTGTAAATTTCATGTGACTAAAGTAAACTCTTGGGGTCGAAAGACAAATGATATCTGATGACTGGATGCTACTCATATTAATTTCATTTCGAACAAGCCATATCTGCATGTGGTCATTGATACATATTCTAGTTTTATTTTGGCTAAAGCCTTTTGTTATTATTTGTTACAGTATTTTTCAGTTATGCGATTTCTGAACACCATCAAACAGACGATGGGTCAGTTTATACCAGCAAAACTTTTTAATCTTTCCTTAATGAGTAGCAAATTAAGCACATTACAGGAAAACCTCAGCATACTCATGGACAGGTTATAGTTGAACTGTGCATAGGAATCTTCAAATCAAATAATTGAAAAACAAAAAATGGGGAATGCCTCCTCCACTTGATTTTTTTCTCCTTATCTTTATTTTCTCTACTTTTTCTAAATCTGCCACAAAGAGAATCCAACATTGCTGCTGAAAAAAACACTTTCAGGAAGACCTACAAGCTCAAAAAATAATTAATTCACCTATTTGGGTGAAAATTGGCAAAGAATTGTTAGCAGAAAACTTAATCATTATAGGGAGATACTATGCATATATTTCTACTGAGGACAGTCCCCAAAATAATTTTGGGTTCCACTACATCTTGTCAGGTTGTATTAACCTTGATTACAGGAATAAAAAAGTAGTAGTATTTTATTTTATTTTTCTTTTCTATTTGTTATTTTCCCCTATAATTTATAAGATAGGTATTAAGCAGTGAAACTCTGACTACCCCACATGGCCCCACGTCAGCAGGAAGTAGCTAGCACATAATGACATCAGAATTCCTAATCTTTCAGAGATTTTACTCTAAGTTAAAATTAGGGTTAGGTTCATTTATTTTAACCCCTCCCCTGAATTTTTTTTAACTAAATAATCACTGTTTCAAATTTTCTTTTTTCAGGCTATTTATATGCTGCATTTATTTGAAAAATTATCTAAGTAAGTTTCAAACATTATTCTTTATTTCTTTTTATTATTTTCTAATAAATGTTTCTTTTTCTTTTCTGGTTCCCTGTTGTTGGAGAGCCAATTCACCCTTAAAATAAAGGACTCGCTGCCTATGAACAGCCCAGCTGAACCAGCTTGAATCAAACCAGGTTCCTGGTTGGCCACTCCTGATTGCTTTGAGCAGACTGAAGTCATTAAAAGGTGCAACCCTGGGGCCAGAGTGGTGGCACAAGCAGCAGGGCATTTGCCTTGCACGTGGCTAACCTAGGCCAGACCACAGTTCGACACCCCCCACCCCGGTGTCCCATATGATCCCCAAGCCAGGAGCGATTTCTGAGCACATAGCCAGGAGTAACCCCTGAGCATCACTAGGTGTGGCCCAAAAAGCAAAAAACAAAAGAAAACAAAAACAAACAAATAGAAAGAAAAAAATACAAAAGCTGCAACCCTTCGGATATGACTTACCACAAACTTAATTAGAAGTATATATCTGTACATGGACATAATTCCAGATCCACAGAACCTTTTTATTAATACTAAAATGGGGAATTCTTGGAGACAGATCTCAAAAATGGGGCTTGTCATTTTAAAAGCAAAGGGATTTCTCAATTAGAAACTCTTGTACTCAAATTGAGAAGCAGCTTCCCTGGACACATAAGAGCCCTTGCTGGAATATTGTTGGGTGGTAAAGTTGGGGATAGAGTTGGTGGAGAGTTGTGGAGAGTTGGCTGGAGAGTTATAGTTGAAGAGAATTATTGGTTGGAGTGATATTGGCTGGACTTTCAGTGCTATAAGACCCTGAACCCTCTTCCTAGCTTTTTGGTCTATTAAACGAAAAGCCCCTTTTTGGCTAGCGTCATTCCTGAATAAATGATTACTGAACAACGAAGACATGCTTGTTATACCAGTCTACAATGAGAAATTAACTAATCCACCAATTCACTTTTCAAGTATATATGAATATAGAACACACATACTCATACTTGCACACACATACATACATAGAGGTACCTTGATAGCACTACAGAATACTAATACAGAGGGTGTGATTGCACCATTAGTTGAATTTCCAAGTCAGGTCACTTAAGTTGTAATAACAAAATCTAGCCATAGGAGTAGGCTCTTTACATTGGAAATGAAAGCCATGTTTCCTGGCTGTTTTTTCCTTTTTGCCACTGGGAGATTCTTTCATTGGATTCATTAGAAACATCTTGCAAATTTATGACTGTCAAACACTTTCATCCAGAGGGATTTGTAACAGCCAGCTCTAGTTCTGTGGCACAGAGTTATATCACAACTTTCCCCTAATATTTGTGCCAATATTTGGTGATTTGTCCTATCAGAAAGGTTGCAGAGTGATCCAGGCTCATTTATAGTTGGCTTCCAAGCATAACAATAGCATTTCCATTTAAAAAACCCTTTTATGTGATTTTAATTAGTCTAATCAGATAAATTTATGATTCAAGAGACACATGCTGTTTGGGCATAAAAAAAAGTTTTTCAATAGTAAAATTTTATAATAGAACATCAACATTGTAGCAAAACGTCCTCAAGATAATCATGAACTGATCTGGATAAGTTGATATTTGCTTGCAGAATCAGTTCTTGTGCTCTTTGTGTGGAATATTGGTTCATTATTTAATTCAGCTACATCATTATTGGAAGAAAAGTCAGGGACCCCTTACCATGCACATGTCCATGCATGTTTCCTTCCTCTCTGTTGTTGAGTTCTTAAAAATTTTAAAAGTTAGGGTTTCTTTTTTTTGGTCTTGAATAAGAAAGAGCACAGATCTCTTCCCATAGTAGCAATAGATGAATACTCAAAATGTTCTCTATTGGATGACTTTACAATCATGTTATGTTATAGCGATAGAAGAGTAGAGAGACCAGGAGTTCTGGTGGATTGGCTCAGAGCAATGGGTTTTACATAGACAAGCTGAGTACTAAATTCTACACAGTTATTTTTCTTAAAAGGGAATCTGCTGTTTTCAAAGAGCCCAATTTGTGAAGACATATTCATGATAGAGTCCTTCATCCAAGCATTAAAAACAAGACAAATGGAGACATTGACTTACATTTACTTGGAAGATGTTGGAGGTTGGATATCTTGAAAAACTAGTATTAATATTATTTGTTTCTTTCCCAGAGATGGGCACCCTTAAAATGATGTTTTACTGTTATCATTGCTGACTAGCTGAATACAGCTCCCAATTCCATGCCAACTCATGCCCAAACAAAATCAGAAGTCAATGTTAAAATAGGATGGGGAGACCAGGCTTTCCTATTTACCTCTGTTATTTGTTGTTACCTAATTTACTGCTGCAGGAAAATAGTATTGCACATGGCATGTCAGTGATCTTGTACACTACTAGCCAACTTGGCACTAATCCAGTAGGTCAAGTCAAAGCAGAAATTTATTTCAAAATGGAAGAAGCATATCTGATAAAAATATCTAGTATTGGAAACCTTGTAGAAGAAATAATCTCTGACTTTTTTTCTTAGTACATTACCTCCTTTATTCACTTTTGCATTAATTCAAGAACAACTAAAGCCTTAAAATGCTAAAAAAAATTAAGACCAGGAAAATCCACCCACATGGTAGAGTATGCAAATGGCAAAATCATATGAATTATTCACACCCTCTGTAGGTTACCTTTTTAATCCTAAAATATAATTTTTCAGGTATAAAAGTTGTTAAACATTAGAATGGGTTATGAAGGTGTCTGTGGAATCTCTCTAGGAGGCCATTAGGCTTGGATAAATTCTCACTGACCTCACAAATTTGCAGTGTTATTTAAGGGCAAGAAATAAGAAATTTTTCTGTCTCTTAAGAAAGTAACTTGTTTAATTTGATACATATTGTCTGTTTTAATATAAATTCAACTATATATAATAAAAACATGTATGTATGTGAGAACAGGCTACTTCTACAGGATTCCACTGGCAAAACCAAATTCCCAGTATGCCAGGGCCAGTTTGGTAATCTATGATATGACCGAGTAGCAGAAAGAGCTAAAACAGGAAACATCAAAAACATTCATATCAATCAAAGTTTAAGGCTTAGCACTAAGACATCTACTCTTTCCAATGAAAATGAAAGCGACAATAAGCAGAGGAGCAAAGCTGCAGGGTTTGGTGGCTGTGCTTATCCTGATCAATGTATACTAGCACACACGCAGAAAAAAAACCACAACTGCAAAGAACACTATGGGAAAATATCACAGAACACCATTATGCTTAGATAATGAAGATTATGGATCTGAAGACCTCCAAGTACCAGCAACCTGCATAAGAAATCTTGGAGGATGTTCAAGGAACTCAAAGAATCCATAAAACAATATAATGGTAATAAAATCAAGAGACTGAGAGAGAGAGACTGAGACAGAGACAGAGAGGACAGAGAGACAGAGACAGAAGAAAGAGAGAGAGAAAGCAAGGACACATGTTTCTTTAGATGTACGACTCTCCTAGTGACCTCCACAGTGAGTCCTGGGTCATTGATCTATGAATGAAATAGGTTAGACCTTTGAGGGTCCCCTAAAAAGATTTAGAATTTGTAAGCATTAACACTGTAAAACTATCACTGAACACAAGCCAATCTTTTAAGAGTTAAGTGTTTGTGTGCCTGTTCATTGGACACTGCAAGGAAATGTAATGGGGGGAAATAAGACAAAGGATTAAATTACCAACATAGATATAAATAATTTTTAGCAGGGAATGGGACACAAATAGATAAAATTAAGTCCATCAGAAGAACAAGAAAATATAAGAGATAATATAACTGTGAAAGAAATTGTGTGGAGATACATATGAAAAATGGAAAATAGGAGTTTGAGTCCCATAGCTGGAATGATTTGACATGGCCTCCAACAATAATGAGCCTGGGGAAAAGTTCTAAAGGTTATGAGTGGCTCATGTGAAAAGAGAAAGTAAACCAAAGCTAAAAATAATTTATTTTTCTACAAAAACCTTAAATCGCCAAATCTACAACACCTGACCTCAAGGAAAGCAATGACCATAAAAGAAGAGCCAGAAACCTAGAAGAGAATGTGGAAATAGAGACTCTCTACCTGATGAAAGATTAAAGGTAAACTAATATCAAACAGTGATTGTACTTTATAACAATTTATTTGGAAACTTCTCAATGATTGTACTATTGGGTAAACCAATATTTTTTATAACTGAAGATTTAAGTGACTTGCCTATGGTCAAATAAACAATAAATAGTAGAATTGGAGCCCAAGGTCCCATAATTCTCATACTCTTGAGGCAAGTGTGCAAACATATACCTGATGAATATATTTGAAGATTAAATTCAGAAATATGAGAATGTCAACAGGAATATATTATCACATTACTATTTGGTGATACGCAAGATGATATTTGGGGTCATTGAGATTTTTCTAAGCTGTTCAAGTATATTGTATAATACAAAGAAACTCATGCCCAGCTGATAAGCATTTTAGCTAATTTATTCTTCTACAAACACCCTATCTCTCCAAATCTACAACAATTGACCTCTACAAGAGTAAAGACCATAAAATAAGAGCCAGTATTATAGAAGAGAAAGGACAGAGCCACTTCCTAGAATGGCTGCCTGTGGAAATAGAAACTCTCTAACAAGAATGATCATCCATCATTCACACGGTATCAAAAAAATGAGTGCATGAAAGTCCAGTCTCATGGGTGTCAAAAAGCTTAGGTTGAGAGATGGTTACCTTGTTTAATTTGTATTAATAAATCATATTACTATTCAGTCCTTTATATATTTTAGAATTTTGCTGGTCCCATTGTTTAATGTTTTGAATCACAAAGGTTGGCCTTAACACAATAGAGATATTTAACACATAAAAATATTGGGGTCTAGAAATAGCACAGCAGTAAGGCATTTGCCTTGCACACAATCAACCCAAGACTGACCTGTGTTAGATTCCCTGTATCCTATAGGATCCCCAGAACCTGCTAGGAGCTATATCTGAGCACAGAGCCAGAAGTATTCCCTGAACACCACCAGCTGTGGCCCAACCCCTCCCAGAAGATATTTACATGTACAAATATATTCTATTACATTTGAAATAATATGCTCTACCCTAAATGTTCTTAAGCATTTTAATAGGCTATTACCACATTTTATTTATTAGCTGATATATTTAAGCATAAACACAATTAGAAATCATATTCTTCTTTGATGCACCACTTAATGAGTCCAGTAATCTAATTCTTGAGAATAAAATGGAATTTCCTTGATTAAATATATGTTTTAGAGATAATAACTAGATTCTATCAAAATTTTGTTCCTATTAGGCAAAGACGTGCCTATAATCATTATAATTTCATGTACATTATTATCTTCAAGAAAGTGTCCTACTTATTCTTATATGCAGGAATGTGAAAGGTAATTTTAGAAGCAATTAGGTAAATAAAATCTCAGCTGAACAAAAAATTATTAATACTTGCATACAACCCAACAGTTTAACAAAATCTCAGATGAACAAAAATTATTAATACATACAATCTGACAGTTTCTCCATCTCTAAAAGAACGAATGTGGTTTCCATATGATCATTGGCCATGTACCAAGTCATTGTTTTTTAACCTTTCACCCAACAGAGACTCCATTTTCCTTTCTTTTGTCTCCTATTTTACCACTTGGCCCCCTCATTTCAAGCCACACCTCCCCTATTTTCATAGTTTTCACCAGTGGCCCTCTTGGAATATCTTTGGGACCCACTAGGAACCCCACAGGCTCCTGTTGAGAAGTGATGCTTTAAATATTTAGCTCAATCAGTCATAGGAACCTGTGTTCACCTGACTCTTAAGATAACATTCTGAACCTAGTGAGAAGAAATAAATTAATTCCACTTGTCTATTATTGAGAAATATTTCTGCTACATCATCTCTTCACAAAGTAAACTATTTAAGCTATTAGTAGAATTATTTCTGTTTCTATTGTCCTTACTATTAATTGTATATTTAGACAAACACACAGCCCTATTTAAAAAATTTGAAAGGTTTTGGAAGTTCATTGCCATAGCAGCAAAAACCAAACTAGCACTTCTCTATCTTTATCACGCCTCATCTATTTCCTTTTTCTTGCAGAAAGGTTATTTTAACTCTCTAAGTTGTTTTTCTTGTTTTTACATTAATATGTGTTATAATTTTAATTATTATTATGTATATTTTAATACACTAAATTATGTTTATACTGCATTCTTTTATTCATTATATGTAGACATTATCGGCAAAGTACCTTCTACTCCTCCCATTATGAAAACAATACTATTTTTTTTTGTGGTTTTTTGGGTCACACCCGGCAGTGCTCAGGGGTTATTCCTGGCTCCAGGCTCAGAAATTGCTCCTGGCAGGCACAGGGGACCATATGGGACACCGGGATTTGAACCGATGACCTCCTGTATGAAAGGCAAACACCTTACCTCCATGCTATCTCTCTGGCCCCCCCCAAAACAATACTATTTTAATATTAGTTCCCTCTGATTTTCATTATGTTGATTTTTAGGCCTATGCAAATATTATTTATTGTGGTGTCTAAGCGAATACTACTGTTATGGTCCTTTTCTTCTGAAACAACCCCCAACACATGAGACATTAACACTTGTCCACCCATTTTCTTACATTTCTTTAAATGCTTTTTTCAAGACCATTTTTTTTTATCTTTAATACGAGATTTGTAGATCATCAGTTTATCCAGTTTTTCTACTCAAACTTGGTTATTCATTCACCTTTTCTTCCTTTACTTGAATGTCTTCCTGGACCATTGATTACGGTACCCTGAATGGATACACAGAAGGTCTGATGTTGGCTTTTCCGCTTAATGTATATCTCTACAATTACCCTGAGAATTTCCTCCATGCTTTTCTTATAGTAGACTAGACTCACCCTTCTGTTCCCCGACTTTACTGGCACACAGAGATGGCATTATGAGTAAGCCTTTTTTTAATCTGAAAAGGCTGTCCTTTATCTCTACTTTAAATTTGGATATGTAAAGAATTAAAGGCTGGGTGTTATTTTCTTTATCCCTTTGAAAATATTATTTTATTACAATTTTAAAACTTCGTTAATGTTGATAATGAATTATAACAGATGTGTCATTCAGTGCACAGATACTACATTTACCATGTAAAGGACACTTCCTCAGGGGGCTCATCTGTGTAATAGCCATCTGGGTCAGGCTATGAACTATCACAAACAACTATCAAGTTTTCTCAGAGAAAATCCAATAATTTCCATGAACAGAAAATTATCTTTATTCCGATACACATCATCAGAGGTTGTTCTTATGCTCTTAACCTTTACATAAATAGAATAAGAACTTAAAAATTGCCTTTTTCTTTCAATTTTATATCATTAAGCTTCATATATATCATTACCAGGAGAGCTGAAATCTATTAGCACTTTGGTATTCTATTTTATGTACATGTCACAATTAGGTATTATTTTATTTATTGAGACAAGGTGTTTCTAGATGAAGACTACTATGAAAAGGGCTTCAGTACAGTCTTTGGTGTCTTGTATACATTTTGAGGTAAATAAATTTGAAAGTGGAAGTACTTGGTAGTAGAATAAGTTTAGATTCATATTTGGTAAATACCGCCAAACATTTGCAAAGTCATTGAACCTATTTACATTTTCATGAGTGGTCAGAATACATTATACAAATGTGCCACACACTGATGTTCTCTGAGTCTTTCTTCTATTTCAGCATTGGCCATTCTGTGGTGTATGTACAAGTATTTACATAAATTGTAGCCTTTTTAAAAATCTAATAGCGATTAAAATTTAGTGGCCTTTTAAAATTTGTGTAAAATATTTTGTGGGGGTTGGACCATAGCCAGCATTGTTCAGGGATGGTTCTGTCTCTGTTCTCTGGAATGATGTCGGGAAGGATTCAGGGGACAATGTGCCAGGTCAAGGATTCAAATTGGGTCTGGCAGATGCAAGGCAATGCTTTAACTCCTGGATGATTTATCCAGCATTCTAAGAGCTTCTCTTGTGCTTATGGGTTACATGGCTATTTCTTCTGTGAAGATGTAGTCCATATTTTACCTAATTTATTGGATTTTGGGGGGGTATTTTTCTTATTGATTCTTAAGAGTGTTTTATTTATTTCTGCATAGAATACACACACATTACAGATATCTTCACCTGATTGGCCAGGGGTATGTCTCAAGTACCCATACCTTTTATGTGTGAGGTCTTGACTTTGTCTCTAGCACTGCAGTCTGTGAGCCTTGCACCATCAACCACAACATTTCTTCAATTTATGACTATTTTCAAGCTCTTTTCCGTGTAATGTTTTATCAGTAAAAAATTTATTTTGCTTCTTAAATAGTAAATGCTTTTATTTATTTATTCCCCCCAAGTAAATGCCTTTTTTTGTTTGTTTGTTTGTTTGTTTGTTTTTGTTTTTGGGCCACACCCACTGATGCTCCGGAGTTACTCCTGGCTATGCACTCAGAAATCGCCCCTGGCTTGGGAGACCATTTGGGACGCCGGGGATAAAACTGCAGTCCGTCTTAGGTTAGCTGCATGCAAGGCAAATGCCTAGCACTTGTATCATTGCTCTGGTCCCCCCCGCCCAAGTAAATGCTTTTTAAACAAAATATATTGTTTAAGAAATATGCTTACTTGTAATCATGACTAAAAAAAGTTTTCTTCTGAAATTTTTATACTTTTATTTGAGTCTATTTAAAAGTTCCTTTGCAATATATCAGAGAAGAATCTATCAGAGAATTTTCAATTTTAGCATTAAAAATCTAGTTAATCCAGCATTCCTTATTAACTGAATCATATTTTCTCATAGCTCTGTCTCTCCTTGGTCATTACTTGTTAGGGCCTAATCTTTAATTAATTAATTTTTGTTTGGGGGCAACACTCAGTTTACTCCTGCTCATGGCTTTGCTTAGTGGTCAATCTTCTCAGTGCTTAGGGGACTCTGTGGGATGCTGGGGATCAAACCCAGATCAGCTGCATACTTGACATGCATCACCCCTATACTATCTCTTAAGTCCCTGAGCCTAGATATTTTTCTCTGATTTCCTCTTCCCTTGGGTATGTCATTTAAAATAGTGTCACTTTAGTTAAAACATCAATATCTTAGTGCAATATCTTTCCAACATTTTTTTCTTGATCTTTAAATATTTCCACATAAATTTTATGTATTAGCTATACAATATTTTAAATAACACTTTTCATAAAAAACAATATTGGTATTTTAATTGGAGTTCTTTGAAAATGTAGATCAATTGGGAAGAATTGACTCTTTACATGATTGTCCTCATTCAATCCATAAACACTTTATTCTTACATTCACTTAGGTCATCTTTAATTTCTCTCTGTAATGCTTTTAGTCTTATGAATAGAAGTCTTCAATACCTTTCATTACATTTATTACTTTTTGATGTCTCTTTCATGCTCTTGTAAATAGTTCGGTTTCTGTTTTATGTTCTAATTGATTTTTGCTGATGCAGGAGAAATGCAAAAGGGGTATTTATTTTGTATTTTTTACCTTGAGATCTTGTACCTTACAGCTTCATTAATTTTTTTTCTCTCTTCTCCCCATTCTCCATTTGAGGCTGTTGCTGTGATAAATGGGTCCTGCATATGTGGGTGGGGGTGTTTTGCACTTCCTTGCTGTCCATTTGTGATCCTGGCACAGGCCTTGAAGGTTCTTTGGTGTTAAGCACACTGTGACCTGCTCACTGGACTCACATGCTTTGGTGTGGCACTCACACGGCTGCTTCTGGGGAGTCACATATCTTTCTAGTTGTAATGCTTGTAATCTTCGCACAAACCTGACCATGTTTGGTTTAGCCAAACGTTCCTCACCATGCCAAGGCCCTCAGAACAGGGACCAGACCCAGGAAGCAGAGCTGTCAGTTCATGCGATGGCACTGGGCTTCAAACTCATCATCTCATGCTTGCAGAAAAGTTCGCTGTAGATACTGAGGTCCCCATATTCTAATTGAGAGGCTAATTCAGATTATTTTAAAGGGTCAGTGCAAGGCCAGAGAAGTACTACAAAGGGTAAAAGGGACTTGTCTTACATGCAGTTTACCCAGGTTCCATCCTTAGTACCACATATGGTTCAGTCACTTCAAGCACAGTAAGAGGGATCCTTCAGTAAAAGAACCATGTGTGCTCAGGCTTGAGCATTATTGGATGTGACCTTCACTAACCCCAATGTGTCTAACGAACATGTGTTCTTTCTTCTCTTAAAATGACCTATTTTGTTCTTGAACACAACATTTAGATTTTAACTCATTTTTTGGTGCATTATAGAGTTAGAACTATCACTGCCGCGAACTGAATTGGGGGGTAGTAGACACTGGTTATTTTCTTTTTGGTAACAGAAGAGAAGCTTTCTTAAAATCACTTGGAGTATAGTGTAGATTGTAGGCTTTTTTCTATGAAATGCATCATTTCTGGCCATTGACTCTTTTCCATTTTTTCCTTCTAGTATACGAAGAATGACTGTGGATTTCTTGTGAGGTGTTTGTTTTTACTTATTTATTTTTTGTTTGGTTTTTGGTTTGGGACCCAAAACACCTGAAATGTTAAAGGCTTTACTCTTGGCTCTGACACTCAGGAATCACTCTGGTGGAGTTTAGTGGAACCCTGTGGGGGTGTCAGAGATTGATTTCCAGCTCATCTAGAGTGCAACGGCAAGGAAGGGGTCTTTGCTTCGCTGTACTTTCTTTCTGGCCCCCCCCCTGATTTGTTATCTATATGACAACCTTCCTCCCCATCATGCTTTGGTGAGGAGGAGGTTCAGGCTGACACATTGGTGCTCAAGTGCTGACGTGTCACACTGCTCAGTCATTCTGATCTGATGCTCAGATACAGTGCCCAGCATGGAACTCCATTTTTTTTTTCTCACATTAGGCTTGTAAAGTACCACTTGAGTAATCCTCCTAGTCCATAATTGCATTTTTTTTTGTAATCATGAGTTGATTTTGAATTATGTGTAATATTTTCTAGGTTCATGAAGTTGTTCACATTGCTTCTTTATTCTATATTCTATTAATGTAGAAAATTACATATTTTAATGTGAACAACTTTGCCTTTCAGGGGCAATCTTACTGGGATATATGACAGTCTTAAATTTGATTTGTTATATTTTAAATTTTTCATGTATTCATAAGTTAAATGATCTCTAAGTTTTTTTTCTCTTATAGACTTGCTGCCAACTTTTGATGACTTTTTAAACATAATTTCTGCTTTACTTTTTTTGTGGGGGTTCAGAAGTATTGGGCCACACATAGCTCTGCCGAAGACTACTCCTGGCTCTGTCCTCAGATATCAGTTCCTGGTTGGGATCCAGAGACCATATGTATGGTAGGAATAAAATTGAGGTAATCTATATGCAAGATAAATGTTATATACTGTACTAGCTCTGCAGCTTCTTTGATATTGTTTAAGAAAATTTTTTGTGAGGGGGACTTGACTAATAGTACAATGGGTGAGCATTTGCCTTATATGAGACTGACTTTGTTTTGACCACTGGCACCCCCATATGACCCCTAAGCTCCATAAGAAGTGATTCCTGAGCACAGAGCCAAAAGTCATCTTTGAGCATTGCTGGGCAGAGCCCAATCTCCCTTCCTCTAAGAAAAAGAAAAGAAAAAAAAGAAAATGAAACTTTTTTTGGGGGGGTCTTGAAATGTGGTAGATCATATCCTTGTATGCGCTAAGTTCAGTGCTTGATTTCTGGCATCATATAAGCACCGAATACTGCCCCCAAAATTATCGTCTCCAGAAAATATCTTTGGAAAGTGTTCTCTCTCTGTGTTTCCAGGATTACTTTATTAGAAATGGATGCTATTTCCTTCATTAAAAGTGAAGAATTTTCTAGTGAAGCCATATGGACATAAGTTTTTATAGGTCAGTTTTTAATTAGGGGTAAATTTCTGTAATGCATATAGGAATATTTGTCTTTTAATGTCTTAAATCATTTTTGGCATATTCTATTTAAATAAAGTACTCATTTTTAATATTCAAAATTTGACACAAATAGATTCAGATTATCTTCTCAGTGATGTCTGAGATTAATGATGACAATATAAATGTGCTTTTATATCTTTTTAATCGATTTTTATAACTTTTATTTTATATCTCTTTTTAGTTTATTGAGTTTTGCTTTGATTATTTCCTCTTCTACTTTATTTAGATTTAATTTGTTGGTTTTGTTTTAAAAAATAGTTTCATTATAGTTAAGACTGAAAAATTTTCTTGAAATACAAATTTAGTCACAGATCAAAAGTTTTGCTTTACCTAACTAATTTCGTTATCTTTCAGTTCAAAATCTATTCTAATTTTTGTTGTGATTTGGAATTGTATTACTTAATTTTCAAGCACTTGGGGAATTTTCTGATAAACTTCGTGCTAGTGATTTGTAGCTTATTCCCACTGTGTTATGAGAGTAGGCTTTACATATAGGTTCTTTGAAACTTTGTTCAGACCTGCACTAATGTTTTATCTATAGTCTATTTTGAAACACATGCTGGATATAAGCACATTTTCTTTTTCAAAATTACTTTATTTAAATGCTGTGATTATAAGTTTGTTTATAATACAGTTGGGATATTTTTCATAGCTACAAAGTTGTCCATGATTGACTTTCAGTCATACAATATATAACACACTTTACCAGTGCATATTTCCTGCTACCAATCCCCACAGTTTTCCTCCGGACCTCCCACCTGCTTGCCTCCGGGAAAGATATTCTCTCTCTCATCTCTCTTTCTCCATATATATGTAGATAGAGAGATGCAGATAGATAGATGTAGATATCTATCTATGTATATTTTTCTTCCCTTATTTCTCTCTGTCTATCTCTCTGTCTCTCTGTCTCTC